>NW_007032379.1:0-3729 GCF_000164805.1 Carlito syrichta | reverse complement strand
GGAGGGTGAGGCAGAGAATCGCTGAACCCTGGGAGTTTGAGACCAGCCTAGGCCATAGAGTGAGACCTCATCGCTCCCTGTAATGGAAACACTGGAATTGCGCATGGTGGTGCCCACGCACCCGGCTACACTGGAGGCCATGGCCTATCTCTCAGGGCATTCCTTTGCATCGCCCCTGCCGACACAACATGCAAGTCAAGGCTGGGCACCATGGCTTACGGCCATCAGCCCTGAGCCCTGGGAGGCTGAGGCAGGAGGTGACTGAGTCCTGGGGTCAGAGACCATCCCAGGTGATGTGGCCAGACCTAGTCTCGAAGATAGGTCCCCAAATTTGGGCCAGATGTGGTGCCCCCGGCGTCCTGACTGATCAGGGGTCAAGGTGGAAGAACCTATGTGCCCTGCAGGTGAGGTTCTGGAAGCCACGGTTGTGTCATCCTACTCCAGCCCAGCCGATGGAGACTCCACTGACAAAAAAGGGCTTCCCACGTGCGTCACAATGGGCGTCGACGACTCCCATGGAAAAGGTCCCTGTGGGCAAGGGAGGATGGAGTGGTCAGGAGAGGAAGGGGCACACCCCCACCTGAAAGTGGCAGACCGAGCTACCGGAATCTGGGCTGGCTGCGCTGCTGCCTAACCACCTTGATCACTCTGTGCCTGACAGCCGCCCTAACTCGGGGCCATCTGCTCCTTGAGCTCACGTGCGTCTTTGCTGTGGGGCACTTTTGTGAGGGATGGAGTCAGGCCTTCTAGGACATGTGGCTGAAGGGGTGGGATGGTCATGCCGGTTGCCACCTTTGAAGCTTCCCTTGAACGACAGGCAGGAAAGTCCCTCTTCCTCTCCCATCCCTGAGGGTGACACCTCACGCTGAGTGGCAGGGGTGCTGGTTTTTGTGGTGATGTTGACTATTATTATTTGGAGTTAGAATCCTGCTCTGTCTCCCAGACCAGAGTCCAGGGGCACAATCACAGACACCACGGACTCCACCTGACGGGCTCAGGCGATCTTCCCGCCTTGGCCCCCTGAGTGACTGGAACCACAGGCCTGCACCACCACCCCCAGCTAATCTTTGGATTTATTTTTGATAGCCAAGACAAGGTCTCACCAGTGTCCCGAGCTAGTCTCGGACCCACAGACTCAGGCTGTTCACTCGTCTTGGTCTCTGAAGCACCAGGATGCTAGTCTGAGTCCCTGAGCCCATCCTTTGGTTGTGGTGTTTGGTGTTATTACTCTGAGTCAGAGTCCCGCTCTGTCGCCCAGGCCAGGGCACATGGGGCCGCTCTTGGCCACTACAGCCTCCACCCTCTGGGCTCTGGGGATCCTACTACTGTGGCCTCCTGAGTGGCTGGAATGACAAGAGTGCATCACCATGCTTGGCTTATTTTTTTTGCTTCTTTTTGAGAGGAGGTCTCACCAAGGTGCCCGGACTGGGCTTGAACCCAGGGACTCAGGGAATCCTAATGCCTCAACCTTCCAGAGTGCCTGGATGACACACGTGAGCCCCTGCATCCAGCCTCCACACACCTCTTGGGGCCCCACTTTGAGGCCTGCTCTGTTCCAATGACCCATGATCCCAGAGAGAGGAGTCAGAGTCAGCTGCCAAGCCCATCCAAGGGAATCGTCTTTCACAGGGGCATGTCTTCACCAGGATACCCACCCCTCTGCATGCCTTGATCCACAGGGTGGACCTGCTTGCTCCTCGAAGGGGCCACCCTGTAGCAGGACTCCCTGGGCCTCTACATCAAGGTAATCAATTAGCAGATTCCATGACAAAATCGGTCATGTGCCCTCTCCTTGTAGATTATTTAGTCAATCAAGCTCAGCAATCCCATAAAATTCATCACTAAAATGCTGCTGCTTTAAGGCACCAGTTTCACATTCCAAGAGAAACAGCTAAGCAAATCATAAAAAATGTACTTTGTGTCCTACTTCTAATAACCCGCTCCCCTCAGGGATTAATCCCCACAGATTAAAACCTAAGGTTTTGGGGCAAATGAATGTTACTCATTCTACATGTGACAGTGGATACATTTTCCCATGTAATTTTAGCCTCGCCCAGAACTGGGGAAGCCTATAAAGGTGTAGTCCAACATTTGTCCTTTTGTTTTACACAGTTGGATATTCCAACACATTAAAAACTGATAATGCTCCTGCTTATGCATCCAAAGCTTTTCAGTCGTTTTGCACCCATTTTGGCATCTTTCATTCTACAGGAATTCCATATAATCCTCATGGTCAAGTTATAGTCGAGAACCCACCAAACATTAAAATATCAAACAATTACATTGCAGGAAGGAGAATTCAAATATAGTTCTCCCCATCATATCGTAAATAACTCCATGTTTTTAATTAATCATTTCAATTTGAACTGTCAAGAACATTCAACTATAAGTCTTTGGACTCCTGAAAAAACTGTTAAACCAATGTTAAAATGGGTAGATCTTCTTATAGGTCAATGGAAGGTGCCCAATGTCCTTTTAACATGCGGGAGAGAATATGTTTGTGTATTTCCCCAGTACTTATCCTCACCTTTTGGGGTACAGGGACGTCTAATTAGATATGACCAGTCCTCCACCCCCATCGAGGTACAGTCAGATGAGACATAAATCACGTCATCAGTCTGAGTCGAATGTAGATGTTGAATAGAAGGTGTTGGTGACAAAGCTGAAACGTCTCACCATTCAACAACCACTTCCACCTCCATCAACTAGACTGAAGACATCTCATCCTTCGTTGTCTCCTACTCCTCAACCCAGACATTACTGTCGAGCTATTTTGACTACACAATGCAGATCGCCCACATGGGGGCAAATCAAGGTGCTCACCCATGACGCCAAGGATCTAGTTCACTCTCAAAACACTTCTCTCTCTCCCTCTACAGTTTTTGTTGCTATGCTGGCTATTAAAGGGTGCCAGGAGGTTGCATTTATTAAGATACATCTTATTGGGCTTATATCCCAAACCCTCCAGTGTTCCAGTCTGTTAAATGGGATGCTGAGATTATTACCATTTTTACTAATCATTCCTCATTACTAAGAGTCCCCACTCCTTTTTCATCTCAAGTTCAAACTGTTATTAATCATAATTTTTCTTTTTCAGGTGGTTCTAGTTCTCTTCCAATATGTTTAGTTTACCTAAAAAATCAGAACACTCCCTTGATATTTCGGGTTGTTTAAACTCCGATATAAAAGCCATGGTAAATGATAGCCCCTCTTATCTTCCCAGATCGGCAATAATGATATAATTGGTTTCTTAAATTGTTGATACCTGGGGATTCTGACACTAAATTATCAACCAGGGTCTGGGAGGATCACCTGAGCCCTGCATGTTGAGGTGCCGGGAGCCATGATCATGCCACCATGCTCCAGCCCAGCTGATGGAGAGTCCAGTGACAAAAAAGATGCCTCCCACGTGCATCACGACAGGAATTCATGGCTCCCCAGGGAATATCTACGTGGGTAGGGGACAATGGATTGATTCGGAGAGGAAGGAGCCCAACCCCCACCTGAAGGTGGCATACAGGGAGACCAGAACCTGGACTGTCTGTGGTGTTGCCAGACTGCCTTATTCGCTCTTTGACTGACGTTCTCCCTAACTCGGGGTCGTTTTTTCCATGAGCTAACAAATGTCTTTGCCATGGGGCACGAGTGTGGAAGGTGAAGGCAGGCCTTCTGGGGCACGTGACCAAAGGCGAGTGCTGGACGTGCCTGGTGGTCACCTTTGAAACCTCC
>NW_007032378.1:2947-3999 GCF_000164805.1 Carlito syrichta | reverse complement strand
TATTGGAAGTCCTGGCTAGAGCAATCAGAGAAAAGAAGGCAGTCAGGGGTATCCAAATAGGGAAAGAGGAAGTCAAATTATCTCTCTTTGCAGATGACATGATTGTGTACCTTGAAAACCCAAGAGAATCTGTTAAAAACCTCCTTACACTGATAAAGGCCTTCGGCAAAATCTCAGGCTATGAAATAAATGTGCAAAAGACAATCGCATTTCTTTACACCAATAATAAACAAACAGTAACCCAAATAAGAGGCACAATTCCATTCACAATAGCCACAAAAAAGTGAAATACCTCAGCAACTTCCTAACCAGAGATGTGAAATACCTTTACAATGAAAACTACAAAACTCTGCTCAAATAAATCAAAGATGACACAAACAAGTGGAAAAATATCTCATGCTCATGAATTGGAAGAATCAACATTGTGAAGATGTCCATCTTACCTTAGGCAATCTACAGATTCAATGCAATATCTATCAAATTACCAGCAACATTATTCTCAGACCTAGAAAAAAACAAACAGGAATTTATATGGAAACACAAACAACCAAGAATTGCCGGAACAATTCTCAGCAAAAAAAACAAAGTAGGTGGTATCACATTACCAGGCTTCAAACTTTACTATAAAGCAACAATCATCAAAACAGCTTGGTATTGGTATAGGAACGGGCATATAGACCAATGGAAGAGAATTGAGAGTCTAGAGGCAAGACCTCAATTTCTCAACCAACTCATCTTTGACAAAGCCTCCACCACCTACCACTGGGGAGAGGAGAACTTATTCAGTAAATGGTGCTGGGAAAATTGGCTGACCACATGCAGAAGATTGAAATAGGACCCCTATCTATCCCCATTCAGAAAAATTAACTCGAAATAGATCAGGGACCTAAATATAAAACCTCAAACCATAAGAACCTTAGAAAATGAAGGGCATACCCTCATGGAAATTGGAAACTGGCATCCAATTCCTGAACAAAACTCGAAACCCACAGGCCATAAAGGATAAGATAGACAGTGGGACCTCATTAAACTGACAGCTTCTTCAAAGCCAA
>NW_007032378.1:0-1629 GCF_000164805.1 Carlito syrichta | reverse complement strand
ACGGTACCCCACAATATCAAAATAAAAAATATCGATTAAAAAAAAAAAAAGCGAACTAAAGGGAAGTATGGGGACAATGACTTGACAAGCAGAAAACATTAATAAAAAAATAAAAACCTAAAAAAAAAATAGAAAATACTCTATCTGCAAAAGGAAATTTACCACTATAACCATTATAATTGTTTTATGATAAGTTTTTATAATTTTCATGCAAATAACCTTTATTAAATCAACACACAAAATGAAACAAGAAAAAACAACTTATATAAAAGCATCATTCCTTCTTACTTCCTCCTGTAAGAATACATAGAGCCACCCCACAATAAGAAACTGCTCTAAGAACACCAGGCTGCAGATCACTCCTAATCTTGTCAAGAATCTTAACTCTGCTTTCATTCTTAAATAAAATTATTACTCAGATACTCACAAATAAACTTCTGCTTCTAGGCAAGAACTAATGCTGCCTGAAACTACTAAACACATATCCACATAATCAAAATACATGAAATAACTATTGTCAGATACTGGAATGCTAGGCAGTGATACCTGAACAAGGAGAAAAAATAAGACTAGCTCTATGATTGCCTGGGCATACTGAGTGGTGAAAGTTTCCAGGCCACAGGTAGGAAAAGGAAAAGATAAAGGAGTAGTACCCAGTGAGAAGGTTTTGGAAGTTTACACAGGGTTCCTTTCAAGTTTTCAATTGGAAAGTAACATCTGCTAATGTTACTTTCCAGGAATTCACCCTTATGTGCTATTATTGAAAAGAAACACTGATATATTCTTTAAACTTCTTTCCTTCTGCTATATAATCACTGATGTGAACAGCATCTACCCAAGGATGAGAAAAGAGCACTGGAAAGGAGTAAAGGAAACCATCCCCAAAACAGGAATGGTTTGTGTTCTTACTAACCAGCACAAAAATCCTTGCATTTACAAGTCCTCAGAATACTAAAGAAGGGTATTGTTTCAGTAAGGGGAAAAATTAGCTACACACTAAAAGCAGCTCTCTGCTCCTACCTAACAAAGATTAAAAACAAGCCATTACCAAATGATCACACATTTGGGGGAGGGCGAGGGGCGAGAGGAGGAGGGAGGTCGATGGGGGGTGGGAAATCCATGACACGGTCATGAAACTTAACTGTGCCCAAGACAAAAAAGTACAAGCAGATATATGAAAATACAAAAATACCCAGTACCCAACAAGGCAAAGTTTATGATATCTGGTACCCCATCAAAATTCACTAGGTATGGGAAAAATAATCCACAGCAAAGAGAAAAGTTAATAAAAAAACAGACCCAGAAGTAACAGATTTGGTTAAAAAATTATAACAATTATTATAACTATACTCAAGACTACAGAAGAAAGATTGCACATTTAAATGGGAATATGAAAAATATGAGACCCATTTAAACCTATTGGGAAAAAACTGCAATGTCTGAGTTGAAATACACTAAACAGAAGCAACAGCAGATAACACATGGCAGCCGAAAACATTAGTGAACTTACAGATAAAGCAGTTAAAATTATCCAAAATGAAAAGAGAAAAAACAATGAATAGAGTACAAGAAAGATGTGAGACATAATGTGAAGCAACCTAAAATATGCATAATTGGAGTTCCCAAAGA
>NW_007032377.1:0-412 GCF_000164805.1 Carlito syrichta | reverse complement strand
TTTCTTTCCATTCCTGTCCATTCCATTCAATTCCTCTCCATTCCATTTCATTCCTTTCCAAACTATTCCATTCCATTCCCTTCCATTCCTTTCCATTCCTCTACATTCCATTCCATTCCATTCCTCTCCCTTCCATTCCATTCTTTTCCATCCCATTCCAATTCATTCCATTCAATTCTATTTTTTAACATTATATTCATTTCTTTCCTTTCCTCTCCATTCCATTCCATTTCTCTCCATTTCATTCCATTCCATTCCATTACATTCCATTCTATTCGTTTCTATTCCATTCCATTCCATTCCATTCCTCTCCATTTCATTCTTCTGCATTCCATTGCTTCCCATTCCTCTCCATACCATTCCATTCCTATCCATTGCATTTCTTTACTTTCCATTCCCTTCCATTCCATTC
>NW_007032376.1:0-346 GCF_000164805.1 Carlito syrichta | reverse complement strand
AGTTAATTAAGGTGGCTAACCAGTTGGCTAGTTATTTAAGTCAGCTAGTTAATTCATCTGACTTCCCAGGCGACTAACTAGATAGCTAGCTAGTTAAGACAGCTGGCTAGTCAGCTGGCTAGCCAGTTAATTCACCTAGATAAGTCAGCTCGCTAGCCAGCTGATTAGCTAGGTAGCTAGGAAGTTAGTTCAGCAGGCAAGTCAGGGGTTTGTCATTAGGAAGCTGGTTAAGTCTGCTAGCTAGCCACCTGGTTAGCTGGAGATGTCAGCTAGTTAAGTCAGCTAGTTGAGTCAGCTGGCTAGCCAGCTGGCTAGCTGGATAAGTCATCCAGTTAATTCTAGTGGC
>NW_007032375.1:0-343 GCF_000164805.1 Carlito syrichta | reverse complement strand
TTTTGATACTGCTTGCCTTATTAGTGCTGTCTGAGTGCCTTCTGATACTCCTTGGCTTATCATTGCTGTCTGATACTCCTTGACTTGGTAGTGCCGTCTTATACTCCTTGCCTTACTAGTGTCGTCTGATACTCCTTGCCTTATTAGTGCCATCAGATACTACTTGCTTTCTTAGTGACGTCTGATACTACTTCCCTTAGTGCCGTCTGATACTAACTGCCTCCTTAGTGTCGTGTGATACTACTTGCCATCTTAGTGTCATCTGATACTATTGGCCTTCTTGGTGTCGTCTGATACTACTTGCAATCTTAGTGTCATCTCATACCACTTTCCTTCTTAATGT
>NW_007032374.1:0-358 GCF_000164805.1 Carlito syrichta | reverse complement strand
GACCCACTCACTGTGACACTCTTCACAGAGGAAGGTCTGTTACTGAGGCACCCATTATGAAGGAGTCAGAAACTGGGGCACTCATCACAGAGGAGGACAAATCTCTGAAACGCTCATTTAGGAGGAGGCACCATTAGCAGAAAACCTATCACAGAAACGTGGTAATCACTGGGCATCCATCACAGACGATGGTCAATCATTGGGGCGCCAATCACAGATGAAGTCCAGTAAATCTGGCACCCAAGATGAAAGAGGTCCAATCAATGAGATACTCATTACGATAAAGGACAATTCTCTGAAAAACCAACATATATAAAGTCCAGTCACTATTTCAGCAATCACAGAGTAGGTACAGTAA
>NW_007032373.1:0-344 GCF_000164805.1 Carlito syrichta | reverse complement strand
TAGCAGACAGGCTAGCTAACTTAACTAGCTAGATGGCTAGCTAGCTGACATAACTAACTGGGGAGGTAGTTGGCTGGCTAGCTGGCTGCCAGTTGACTTAATTAGCTGGATACCTGGTTGGCTAGATGACTAGCCAGCTGGTTTAACTAGCTAGCTACCTGGATGACTAGCTGGCTAGGCAGCCGGCTAGCCAACTAGTGGGCTGGCCAGTTGGCTAGTCAGCAAGCTTGAATAGTCAGCGGTTGGCTGGATATTTGGATAGTCAGCTGGCTTAACCAGGCAGTCAACCTGCTGGTCAGTGGGCTAGCCAGCTGGTTTAACTAGCTGGCCACCTACCTGACCAG
>NW_007032372.1:0-424 GCF_000164805.1 Carlito syrichta | reverse complement strand
TGGAATTGAATGGAATGGAAAGGAACGGAATGGAATTGTATGGAGAGGAATGAAATGGAAGGAATGGAATGAAATGGAATGGAATGGAATGGAATGGGGAGGAATGGAATGGAATGGAGACGAATTGAATAGAATGGAATGAAGAGGAATGAAATGGATTGGATTGGAATGCAATGGAATGGAGAAGAATGGAATACAATATAATGAAATGGAATGGAGAGAAATGGAATGAAGTGGAATGGATTGGAGAGTTATGGAATGGAATGAAGAGGAATGGCGAGAAATGGAATGGAGTGGAAAGGAATGAAATGAAATGGAATGGAATGGAATGGAATGGAATGGAATTGAGAGGACTGGAATGAAATGGAATGGAATGGAGAGTTATGGAATTGAATGGAGAAGAATGGAGTGGATTGGAATGCAG
>NW_007032371.1:0-346 GCF_000164805.1 Carlito syrichta | reverse complement strand
TATTTTATTTCTTTATACACACACACACACACACACAAACACACACACACACACACATACACAGACACACACACATTTTTTTTTTTTTTGAGACAAGATTTCACTGTGTCACCCAGGCTGTAGTACAGTGGCACTATCATGGCTCACTGTAGCCTTGCACAGGCTCAAGCAATCCTGCTGCCTCAACCTCCCTAGTAGCTGGGACTACAGGAGTGCACCACTCTGCCCAGCTGATTTTTCAATTTTTTGTGGAGACAGTGTCTCACATTGTTGTCCAGGCTGGTCTTGAACTCCTGGCCTCAAAGAATCCTCCCGCCTTGGTCTCCCAAATTGTTGGAATTACAGG
>NW_007032370.1:0-346 GCF_000164805.1 Carlito syrichta | reverse complement strand
CTTGTCCATTGCAAGTGACAATTTGCTCTGAAGAATTTGGAGAATAAGACGCCCAGATTACAGATAAGCCATTATAACAGAGCCCTGTATAAATAGATTGAGGCCTTACATAACCCACATTCCTTTTTTATTATCAGGAAGACGCCCGGCCTTTTTCTGGTGATGTGAAAGTACAAACTCTTACATATCAATACACATTCACTAAGAAGTTTCCCAACGTCCTGGAATCGAAGATTGCTGGTTCCCTCTTAAGAATACATCCTAAATATGTGGGAACCCCTAATCTCATATTCTCAATGCGAAAACGAATGTCCAGCAGTAGTTTCTGGACTACGAGGTAACCCTG
>NW_007032369.1:0-448 GCF_000164805.1 Carlito syrichta | reverse complement strand
ACTGCAGGCTTATGCCACCACATCTGGCTAATTTTTTTTATGTATTGTAGAGATAAGTTCTTACCAAGTTGTTCAGGCTGGTCTCGAACCCCTGGACTAAGGCAATCCTTTCACTTCTGCCTCCTAAAATGCTGGGATTATAGGTGTGAGCCACCAACTTAGCAAAATTTTGAGCTATATTCTATATGAAGCAATTTTATACTGTACTGAAAAACTGCATAATGTAAATAACATTTAGTCTTTTAGAGCAATAATTCTTAATCTAATGGACATATATTCTAAGTCATAATTTCTGGGGGTGTCCTATGTGGTTTGATTAAGCATGTCTGATAAAATTAGAGTGATTAAAAAATATTTAAAAGTCATGATATTTATTTTATTAAAAGAAAATTGAGCCAGGCTTGGTGGCTCAGCCTGTAATCCCACGCCTTTGGGAGGCTGAGGTGAG
>NW_007032368.1:0-348 GCF_000164805.1 Carlito syrichta | reverse complement strand
GATAGAGTGAGACTGTTACTCAATGAAAAAAAGGAAAAAAGGAAAAAAAAAAGAAGAGCATCCATTTGTGTATGGAGTTGGGATCATAGTGAACAGACAAATCATTTGGGAAGAAGCCCCCAGCCTTGGTCCTAGAGTTCCTGAAAGACGATGGATTGACAGAAAATCAGGCTGTAGCTAGGGGAGGCCGAGACTAGGGATGCCTGGAGTTCAGGAGCTTGAAATCCACGTGGGTCATGTAGCAAGACCTCATAGCTCCCCAGAACAAAAACAATAGATTCCTGTGTATCGGTGCCCACCATCCCAGTTACCCAGGATGCAGTGGGCTCTGTTGGGGCATTCCTTTGT
>NW_007032367.1:0-348 GCF_000164805.1 Carlito syrichta | reverse complement strand
TGGCAGGTTTTGTTAAATTATCAGCCAATTGATTACCCTCATGTAGAGGTCCCGGAAGGCAGGAATGAGATCTGACATGGCCAGTGAAAAATTGCTCTTTTCTAACATGAATCAGTTGTTGCGGTTGTATAAGCAATTCCAAAATTGTGGTTTTACTAACAGGAATAGTTGCTGTCTCAATATGAGGAAACAGCCCTTGAACATAACGAGAATGAGTATACAAGTTAAATCTCTTGTCTTTTAGAGTAGTAAAGGCATATAAGACAGCTCTTAATTCTGCTTTTTGTCCTGAAGTCTCTGAAGTACTTAAAACATGAGGTTTGTCATTAATTACTGCCACTGCTTTAC
>NW_007032366.1:0-469 GCF_000164805.1 Carlito syrichta | reverse complement strand
GCATTCCTCTCCTTTCCATATCATTCCATTTCATTACAATCCACTCCATTCCATTCCTCTGCACTCTCTTCCATTACATTCCTCTCCCTTCCATTCCACTCCATTCCATTATTTTCCTTTCATGTCCACTCCATTCCATTCCTCTCCATTCCGTTCTTCCCTATTCCCTATATTCCATTCCATTCCCTTCCAATTCATTCCTTTCCAATCCATTCCATTACTCTGAATTCCATTCCTCTCAATTCCTCCCCATTCCCTTCCATTCCATACCATTTCATTCCTCTCCATTCCATTCCATTCAATTCCTCTCCCTTCCATTCACTTCCTTTCAATTCCATTCCATTCCTTTCCTTTTCTTTCCATTCCATTTCATTCTTTTCCATACTATTCCATTTCATTCCATGCCATGCCATTCCGTTCCTCACCATTCCATTCCATTCCACTCCATACCATTCCATTCCTCTCCATT
>NW_007032365.1:0-845 GCF_000164805.1 Carlito syrichta | reverse complement strand
CTCATGGAGCTGAGGTCTCCCAGCACAGGTCAAACTCCAGTCAAGACTGGCTCTAGGACCAAGCTGCTCAGGACAGTCCCTGAAGGGTATCACTGCCTCCACATGAGAGGGAACAGGAAAGCAGGGCAGAGGCTACACACCTCTTCTCAAATCTGAATATGAAACACACATGGACATCCCTCGGGCTCTCCCTAGAAAAGGGGACAGAAACCTGCAGATACAGCATTACAATAGAACTAACCACGAGACAGCAGTTAATGACAGAAGGCCTAGGGTAGAGGGAGGGGTCAGCACACTATAGGCTGCTCTCAAGCTCCTATTGCACAACTGAGTCAACAGAAGCCGACAGCCACAACCTTTGTTGACACCATGTAATGGCAGAGCTAAGTAACTGCAACCATGACTCTCTGCCCTAAAACATAAAGCTGGAAACATTTATTATTTGGCCCCTTACAAAAAAAGTCTGCCGACCCCTGCCTTACAGAAACATTAGTCTTTCTAGATGCAAATTTATACATGCAAATAAGTGCAAACAATGAAAATTTAGAACTCTAAAGTTTGAAAAGTTAGACCATAAAAACGTCACAAAGTCAGTGTTTATGTCTTGACAGCTAAGCCACCCTAATCAGATGAATCACACAGAAGTTATCAATAATAGTAATTCTAATACGAACAAAATGATCTGCACCAATAAGATATATACCAATAAGGTATGATATTTGAGTTTTCTCTCTCTCTCGTGTGTATGTGTGTGTGTATATATATATATGCTTTTTTCCATCCTATCAACATGTGTACCTTCGACAAGAATATATCAGTGCTTTCTACTTGGAATCATAGTCCTC
>NW_007032364.1:0-714 GCF_000164805.1 Carlito syrichta | reverse complement strand
TATAGGATCTTCCAGATCTCCTGTGTCATGCTGAATCTCCAGCTCCTAGGAAAATCATACGTGTTTTCTTGGTCTTGGCACCCAGGAGTCAATGTTTCCTCCCTCAGGCATAAGAATGTCAGTAGTTTTATTTAGTTGGCTGTCGGGGACCAGCCCTGACCTGAGGGGAGTTGGACCTGCACCAGAGAGTCAGGATACGGTGAGAAGAAACAACTCGGAGACAGTTCTTCTGGGATCAGTCTGATCAGGACTGAGTCCATTTACTCTCAGTTTAACACTAGAATTTATACCATTTTTCTTAACCTCCAGCAGTGTGAAATATTTCTGCTGGGGGCGCATGATTCCAATGAAACACACAATATATGTGGAAATCTGCATTACACACGTTTCAAGCACAATAGATAACAAACTCTCTGAAGCATGATGATTTCACAAAACTTTCATTAACAGTTATTTTTATTTTAATACAATGAATAACCATAATAATAACTAAATTTTACTATTTAATTAAGCATAATGCTTCCCATGCAAGCATACATTAATTTTATTGTACCTGAAGATTACAATTTAACTAAACACAAACTGAGTGAAGAAATAGGAATGTTGAGTACAGTGTCCCTCAAACCCTAAATTCACATAAAATAAGGAAGAGAGAAACACTGGTATCAACATCCCCCAACTTACTATGTGAATATATGTTTCCTATAAAAGTGA
>NW_007032363.1:2580-7090 GCF_000164805.1 Carlito syrichta | reverse complement strand
ACAAGTCTTGTATAATCCCTTCCTCCTGAGTGTGGGTCAGATCCATGGGAGAGCCATTCCTTTGACTAGATTACATTACATGAGAGTCTGTCATAGGACAATGAAGTAAGAGTCTCCTGCAGGCTTTGAAGGAGCAAGCTGGAGTGTTGTGACAGCACCATGTGGCAAGGACTTGAGAGTGGGCTATCGGAACAGGACGCAACCCCTGGTCAATGGCCAGCAAGAAAATGGGGACTTGAGTCTTACAGTCACAAAAAGCTGAATTCTGCCCGAAAACCTAGATGAGTGGAACACCCTGAAAGAGTGAAAAAGCCTTGTTTCTTATTTGTGTATTTGGAAAGCTATTAGTAATTAAGTATTATAAAGTAAAAAGGAGAAACAGATGGTAAGGCCAGAAATTTGGCAAGGGGCCAGATCATTGAAAATCACATAAATCCTGCCAAGAAAATAAGGTTTTATTGTGTAAACAAAGCGAAGTCATTCATGAGTTGTAAAAATTATTGTAACATGTATTTTTAAAATATCAGCCTTCAAAAGAGAATTAAGATGTAAAATTCGATGCGAGGAGATGTAGGAATTGAGAATGTTTTCCCAGATTTCTGCCATGAATGAATAGAGCAAAATAACCAGGATAATAAAGAAAGAACAGGTGGTCAAAGACAACATCTTAATGTTGAATGTGTTGAGTTTAAGAAGAAAAGATCTAATTAGCAATTAGATATATAGGAAAGGGCCTCCATGGAAACACGTGACCTGAACGTTCAGATCTGAGAAGGAGTGTCGTTAATGCCACAGAAACAGATGGAATCACTTGGACAGTGTGTTTCTAGCACCTATCACTGTACAGCAAAACACCCCAAAATCTGGTAGCTTAAAAGAATCATTTCCTTTGCATCTATCTGCAAGTTCATCTCAGTCTTATATGGCATTAGTGGGCTATTTCTGCTGGAATACTAGTATTACTAACTATTAGGAGGTCATCCAGGGCTGTGGTCTAGGGCCTGCTCTTTACACAGGCTTCTCTGGCTGGTTTGCCTAACATCAAGGCAGCGGGGTTTCAAGAATGAGCAAACAAAAAGAGCAAGACAGAAAAGCACATGATAGTTTGTGAAATATAGCCATCAGTGATACATGATGCCATATATCATCACATCAGCTTTATTCTGTTGGTCAAGGCAGTTCCAAAGGTCCAACCAGATTCAAGGAGACAGCATCATTTATGCCCTAGTCACAGTGGTAAGGTCACCTAATAAAAAGAGACTTGTATGCTGAAATCTACAAAAAAATGCTGAAAGAAAATTTAAAAGACATAGATAAGTGGAAAGACATTCTAGTTCATGGATTAGAAGACATAATATTATTTAATTGTCCACACTACCCAAAGCAATCTACAGATTCAACGCAATCCCTAGCAAAATCCCAATGGCATTTTTTTCCCAGAAATAGAAAAAAACATCCTAAAATAGATATGGAATTTCAAAGGACCTCAAACAGCCCAAACAATGTTGAAAAAGTAGTACAAAGTTGGAGACCTCACACTTTCCGATTTCAAAACATATTACAAAGGCACAGCAATCAAAACAGCTTGATACCGGCAAAAAACCAGACATAAACATCAATGGATAGAGACTCCAAAAACAAACCCTCACGTTTATGGTCAAATGATCTGTGACAAGGGTGTCAAGACCACTCAATAAAGACAAGCGTGTCTCTTCAATAGATGATGCTGGGAAAACTGGATATCCACATGTAAAAGAATGAAGATGAACCCTAATCGTACACCACATACAAAAATTAACTCAAAGTGGATAAAAGACCTAAACATATCACCTGAAATTAAAACTCTAGAAGAAAACATAAGGGAAAAGTTGCATGACATTGGAATGGACAATGATTTCTTGGATATGATATCCAAAGCACAGACAACAAAAGCAAAAATACACAAACTAAAACGTCTGTACAGCAAAGAAAACAATCAACAGAGTAAAAAGATACCCTATGGAATGAAAGAAAATGCGTGCAAGCCATATATGAGATAAGGGGTTAATATCCAGAATATATAAAGAACTCTTGGGCCCAGCAAGGTGGTTCACACCTGTAATCTCAGCACTTTGGTAGGAGAGGTGAGGATTGCCTAAGCCCAGGTGTTCAAGAACAGCCCGGGCAACTTGGAGGGACCTCGTCTCTACAATAAATAAAAAAATAAGCTGGGAGTGGCGGTGTGTGCCTATGCTTCCCAGTTACGTGAAAGGCCGAGGTGGAAGGATTGCCTGAGGCCAGCAGGTTGAGGTTGCAGTGGCCATGAGAGTGCCACTGCACTCCACCCTGGGCAACACAGTGAGACTCTGACTCAAAAAAAAAAAAAAAGAACTCTCATAACTCAATAACAAAACAAACAACCCAATTTAAAAATCAGCAAAATGCTTGAATAAACATTTCTCTAAAGAAGTTGACGTAACCCAGTTATAACAAATTTTGGTCTAAGAGATGTGTCCTATAAAAGCGTTTGCCTTGCTTTGACTTTTAACCTCAAGTCGATTCTTCAAGAACAAAAACTACCTGAAATAATGATACAGCCAAATGTTTAAATTATTAAAATATAAAAGTTACCACACCAGGTGAGAACTCTAACATTTTCCTGATCCCACTAGGATAAGATCTTAGCTACCCCACCAGGAATCTCAAGGATTCATAAAAGGTTTTATCTCTTTATCTGCACGCTGCATTCATTTGCCCTGTTCTGGTCTGTGAAAGTCCACTAATCTGTGCTTCTTGCCCTCTCCCTGCCAGGCCTTTCTCGGCTGACATCAAGGTTTAATTCTCAGCTTAGCTTTCCAACCTGCCCCTGATCCTGAGCTTTGCCTTTCAAATCTGTCTTGGCTTCGTGCTACTGGTCACTCCTACCTATTCCAGTGTCTCCCCAGGCTTCTGGAACCTCTGACTGAATCCTATGTTCAAGTTTTCTAGTTATGTAGGGAAAAAAAAAAATCAAACAAATAAAATGCTTATACACTATTCGGTAAAAGTGTTGAAACAAAAGCCACTTCAGACTTTGATTGACAATGTAATAATCCTTTTGGTTGAACAGTGGCCAAACCAGGATCATCAGCAGTGCACAATTCAAGCGAGTACCATTCATATTCTACTTTATAAAATGTATGTATCAGGGACTGTTGTTCACATGGAAAACACCAAAAATGGTGCCCTTAATTTTTTGCCATGTCATGCTTTCAAGTAAACCCACACATAATTGAATTCCAAGTCACTATAAAGTTTCCAAAGTATTAGTTTTTCAATTTCAAAATGAATATTACATAATTCCCAGTAAGTATCATAAAGTTAAATTATATCACAGAATCTCCCACCTCATTATCTATCTAAAAAATTTTTTTTAAAACACAGCACAAGAAAATTCATGAACAGAAACTTTAGGAAAGGTACACCATTTCAAGCAAGAATGTTGAAGCAAAAAAAAAAAAAAATAGAAGATTTTTAGTAACTCTGGGTACAAATCCTAATCCTGCCCACAGTGGCAAAAACAGTACTGGTGAGTAGACAAAATCCTGAGAATTCTTAATAATCCACCACCCACTTGAAGAGAAGAAAATGACACTGGCGGGAAATGGTGAAGAACTGTACACCATTCAGTTCTATACTAAAACATGAGATCAAAACAAACTCAAAGGGTATTATTTTTCTCATGGAAATAAGAAACATGGCCCCTCCCATGTAAAAGAAAAGGAGAAAGACCTATAAACTGCTTTCTTAAAAAAAGAAATTGCTTGCAGCCAAAATACAACCAAAGAAAAGGTCACTTACAAAAAAGAGCTAAGGAAAGAAACTGGTGAAACTGTGGCTGGCAAGCTCTGAATCTGTTTAAATGCAGAAGGCAAGGCTTTCTAAAAGTGAGAGTTGTGGTTACAGAATAAAATTATAGAACTTAATAATGTAAAAATAAAACAAAAGTAAAAAAAAATCAGAGGGACAAAAGGAGCTGAGATGGAAATAAATATATAAAAATAGTTTAAGATCACTATATAATGATATAAGGTTCAATCCATCAACAAGAAATAACCATCCTCAAAGACATCCGAGCAGCCAACAGACATATGAAGAAATGTTCAACTTCACTAATCATCAGGGAGATGCAAATCAAAACCACACTGAGATATCACCTAACGCCAGTCAGAATGGCAATTATCAACAACTCAAAAAATAACAGCTGCTGGAGAGGGTGTGGAGAAAAGGGAACACTTCTACACTGTTGGTGGGAGTGTAAACTAGTGCAACCTCTGTGGAAAGCAGTGTGGCGATTCCTAAAAGCTCTAAATATCTACCTCCCATATGACCCCGCTATCCCCCTAATGGGAATATATCCGGAAGAACACAAATCACTCTACAAAAAAGACACCTGCACATGTATGTTTATCGTAGCATTGTTCACAATAGTAAGAACCTGGAAGCAACCATGCTGCCCATCAAAAGAGGATTGGATTAAAAAAATGTGGTA
>NW_007032363.1:0-2325 GCF_000164805.1 Carlito syrichta | reverse complement strand
CTAACCCTTAACTGTACCCCACAACATCATAATAAAAAAATATTGATTATTGAAAAAAAAAGAGAAATAACCACCCTAAACATATATGCACCCAACATAGGGGCATCAACTTTCATAAAGCAGTTTCTAGGTAAACTTTAAAAACATACTGACTCGAACACTATCACAGCTGGGAACTTAACCCCACTCACAACCTTGAACAGGTCATCAAGAGAAAATAAATCAACAAAGAGATCCAGAACCTCAACATGACACTTGACCAAATGGACTTAATGATACCTACAGAACATTTCACCCAACAACCATGGAATATACATTCTACTCATCACCACATGAACATATTTTAAGATCGATCACATTCTCGGCCATAAATCAAGCATAAATAAATTCCATAAGACTGAAATACTGCCATGCACCTTCTCAGACCACAGTGGAATAAAAATAAATATCCACACCAACAAACTTCTCCCACAAAGACATGGACACTAAACAGCATGATACTAAACAACTCCTGGGTCAACATGGAAATCAAAACAGAGATTAAAAGATACCTGGAAACAAATGAAAATGGAGAAACATCTTACCAAAACCTCTGGAATGCCATGAAAGCAGTACTAAGAGGGGGCTTCATATCATTACGAACATATATGAAGAAAATGGAAAGATCACAGGTTAACAGCTTAACAAGTCACATAAGGGAGCAGGAAAAGCAAGTTCACCAAAACCCTAACTTCAGCAGAAGAATCCAGATCACCAAAGTAAAAGCCTAAATTTGGGACATAGAAGACAAATAGATAATACAAAAAAAATCAATGAAATAAATGGTTGGTTCTTTGAAAGGATAAACAAGATTGATGGACCCCTAGCCAGATTGACCAAGAAAAAGAGAAAAAAGCCCAAATAAACACAAACCGAAATACAAAATATCAAGTCACAACTGACCCTAAAGAAATCCAAAAGATTACCAGAGACTACTATGTATGTACACTTGTATGACAACAAATTTGAAAACCTAAAGGAAACAGAGGACTTTCTGACATCATCCAATCTCCTCGGGTTGAAACAAGAAGAAATCAAGACCTTAACTAGACCAATAACAATTCGGGAAACTAAGTCATAAGAAAACTGCCACCAAAAAAAAGCCATAGACCAGATGGCTTTCCAGCAGAATGCTACAAAACATACAAGGAGGAACTGATACCAATCCTATTAAAGTATTCCAGAAAATTGAGAAAGATGAAACCCTCCCCAAATCATTTCATGAAAGTAACATCACATTGATACCCAAACCAGGTAAAGGTCCAACAAAGTAGACAGCTACAAGCCACTATTCTTGACAAACATAGATGCTAAAATTCTAAACAAGATCCTAGCAAACCAGATCCAAAAACTAAACTCAAAAATCATCCACCACGATCAAGTAGGCTTCATCTCCGGGATACAGGGCTGGTTTAACAATTGCAAGACCATAAGCGTAATTAAATACATCAACAGATGTAAAAACAAAAACCACATGATTATATCATTAGACACAGAAAAACCTTTTGATAAAAATCAGGCACTCCTTCTTGATTAAAACCATCGAATATCTAGGCATAGATGGAACATATCTCAAAATGGTAAGAGCCATCTATGAGAAGCTCACAGCTAGCATACTGCTAAACAAACAGACAGAAATTGGAACCCATTCCCTGAAAACCGAAACGAGGGCCTACTCTCATCCCTCCTTTTCAACATAGTTTTGCTAGCTAGAACAATCAGGCAAGAAAAAGAGATTGGGGTACCCAAATAGGAAAAGAGGAAGTCAAGTTATCCCTATTTGCAGAAGATATGACTCTATACCTCGAAAATCCAAGATAATCTGTCAAAAACCTCTTTGCACTGAGATAGAGGAAAAGTCTCAGGGTATAAAATAAATGTGCTAGACAGTCACATTTCTGCACACCAACAATTAAACAAACAGAAACCCAAATAAAAAAGCACAACGCCATTCACAATAGCCACCAAAAAAATGAAATACCTTGGCATCTTCCTACTTAGAGACGTGGAAGATCTTTATAATGAAAACTACAAAACACTGCTCAAAGAAATCAGAGATGACACAAACAAATGGAAAAATATTCCATGCTCATGGATTGGAAGAATCAACATTGTTAAGATGTCCATCCTACCCAAGACAATCTACAGATTTAGCGCAATATCGATTAAATTACCAGATCTGGAAATGACAATACAGGAATTCATATGGAAACATAAATGACCACAAGTTGCCAACACAATCCTCAGCAAAAAAAACACAATCCTCAGTAAAAAAAAAAAAAAAAA
>NW_007032362.1:0-378 GCF_000164805.1 Carlito syrichta | reverse complement strand
CAAGTTGTCTTAACTAGCTGACATAACTAGCTAGTTACCTAGCTAGCCAGCTGACTTTACTGGCTGACTTAACTGGCTAGGTACCTAACTAGCTAGTTAGCAAGTCAACTGACTCAACCAGCTGCCTTAACTCGATAGCTAACTACATAGCTAGTTGACTCATCCTGCTGACTTAACTCATTAGTTAACTAGCTAGCTAGCTGACTCAACCAGCTGACTTATCCCATTGTTAACTAGCTAGCTAGCTGTCTCAACCCGCTGACTTAACCTGTTAGGTAACTAGCTAGCTAGCTGACTTATCCAGCTGACTTAAGTAGTTAGAAAGCTGACTTAAGTAACTGACTTAGCTAGCTGACTTGACTAGTTAGTTGCTGAATT
>NW_007032361.1:0-437 GCF_000164805.1 Carlito syrichta | reverse complement strand
AGTAAGTATTGTTTGTTGAAATTTGTGTTTCCAGTGTTACATACATGAACACGTTTATGCTGTCACCATGAAAAGTGTATCCAGGTGGGGGAGGTAAAAACAAATGTTTAAACAGTCCTAGAGGTGTCTTCTCACTTCTTGTGTCCGGTGCCGGCTTAGTTTCTTCCGCTTGCTCAAAGTCATGCAGCTTCTGTACATGTCAGATAGGGTTCAAATCTGGATCTGAGTGTTTCTTGGGTCACCTTCTGCATGCTAGATTGTGGCACTGGATGGGAGTCCTGAGCATTCAGGAAGGCAGGGATCAGGAGAAGGCCCTGAGGTTCCCACAGCCCAACATCTCCCCCCTCCCCCACCCCCAGCTTCCTACTCCTCCTCCACGAGCACTGGCTTCTGCCAATTCCTCTCTTGAGGGCCTGAGGGGGTCAGTGGCTCTAATT
>NW_007032360.1:0-353 GCF_000164805.1 Carlito syrichta | reverse complement strand
GCCCTTCAATGTCCTTTTTAACTTTTGATGGTTTGAAGTTGGGTTTTTCTGATAGAAGAATAGCTATACCTGAACACCTGCTCTTTTTGCCATCCATTTAGTCAAGCTCCAGCCTTTAGCTTTAGCCCGTGGGTGTCCTTTGCAGTGAGATGAGTTTCCCAGAGGAAGCAGAATGTTGGATCATGCTTCTTAATCCAATCTGCCACTTTATGCCTTTTCACTGATGTATTGAGTCCATTCATGTTCAAGTCTTTGGCTACAAAATTCATATACAAAAGACACGTGCATTTTTATACACTAGCAACAAGCTTGCAGAGAAACAAATAAAAAACACAAGTCCAGCCGGGCTCGGT
>NW_007032359.1:0-1040 GCF_000164805.1 Carlito syrichta | reverse complement strand
TAGCTGGGTTAAGTTGTTGACTGACTACTTGGCCTACTAGTTATCTCGATTAACTTGTTGGCTGGCTAGTTAGCTGACCTAACTAATTTGCCCAGTATTTGTTCGACTAGTAACTGACCTAAATAGTCAGCCGACTAGTTAGCTGACCTAACTTGTCCATAGACTAGCTGGACAACTAGTCGGCAGATTGTTTAGCTGACTTAACTAGCTGACCGGCTAGTTGGCTGACTGGTTACCTGATTTAACTAGTCAGCTGGAGAGTGAGTCGACTGGTGAGCTGACTTAACTAGTTGACCGGTGAGTGAGCCAACTTCTCAGCTGACTTAACAAGTCGGCCTGCAATTGAGACGAATTGTCAGCTGACTTAAATCGTCGGCCAGGGAGTGAGAAGACTGGTCAGCTGACTTAAGTAGTCGGCTGGCAAGTGAGTCAACTGGTCAGAAAACTTAACTAGTTGAACAAAGAGAGATCCGACTGGTGAGATGCCTTAACTAGTCAGCCGGTGAGCTAACCGAACAGTGAGCTGATTTAACTAGTCGGCTGGCAAGCAAGCCGAATTGTTAGCTGACCTGTTGGCTGGCGAACGAGCCGACTAGTTAACTAACCTGTTGGCTAGTAAGCGAGCTGACTAGTTTGCTGACCGATTGGCAGGTGAGTGAGTCAACTTGTTAGCGGACCTGATGGAAAGCGAGCAAGCCCACTAGTTAGCAGACGAGCTGAGTTGCTAGCCGAATAGTTACCAAAGTAAATAACTGATATGCTAGCTGACTTAACTAGATAGCTGACTAGCTAGCTAGCTAGCTGAACTAACTAGCTATCAAACTAGCTAGCTAGTTGTCTAGCTAGCAACTTAACAAGCTAGCTGAATGGATAGTTAGCTGGCTAGCAGACTTAACTATCTAGCTGACTAGCTAGCTGACTTAACTAGCTAGCAGACTAGCAAGTTGACTAGCTAGCTGACTTAACTAGCTGACTAGCTAGTTGACTGTCTAGCTGGCTTGCCAGCTGACTTAACTAGCTAGCTACCTGGCTGGCTAGAC
>NW_007032358.1:0-475 GCF_000164805.1 Carlito syrichta | reverse complement strand
CTTCCCTCATGGCACCCAATCAACTAGAAGATTGAATCCTCACTCACTTCCCCCTCTAAACGATCACAAATCCTGTGATCTGCATAACTTTTGTAGTCACAAGTTTTGTGATTTGCATAATTTTGATAATGCATGATTAGGTCTTGTAAACTCTCTTTACTGTAGGCAAGTTTGATTGTCATTTCTGCTGGAACCCAATGGAAAAAAACTATGAGATGCCTCTGATATCTAGCACCAGAAAGTCTGGACCGAAAACCCTGAGGGGGGTACTGGTCACCATGCACTGAATATACAGTGGGTCAATACTGGTCATGCTTAAGGAGTCTGTGTTTCTGAAAAGACAAAGTTAGCAAAGTTAATCATACTAAAGTATGCATTTATCCAAAACATAGTATCTACTTTCTCATCATTGTGCTAGCATTTAGGAACACGATTTAAAAATGGTTTCTCAAGCCAGGCTCAGTGGCTCAGCCTG
>NW_007032357.1:0-356 GCF_000164805.1 Carlito syrichta | reverse complement strand
ACTTAACTAGTTTGTTAACTAGATAGCGAACTGCCTAGCCAACCAACTTAACGAGGTGACTTAACTAGGTAGCCATTTGGTTATCCAGCTGACTTAACTAGTTGATTAAGAAGCTAGGAAGCTGGCTATCCAGATGACTAAACTAGCTGCCTTAACTAGTCATCCACCTGGCTAGCTAGATGACTTAACTAGCTATCTAAGTCTCTAGACACCTAGCTAGCCAACTGACTGAACTAGGCCACTATCTAGCTAGCCAGCTAATTTATCTAACTCTTTTAACTAGCTGGCCTACTTTTTAGTCAGTAAAATAAACTAGCTTGCTGCATAGCTAGCCAGCTGCCTAACCAGCTGAATTT
>NW_007032356.1:0-499 GCF_000164805.1 Carlito syrichta | reverse complement strand
AAGTCAGCTGTCTAGCCTTTAGTTTATCTAGTTATGTCAGCTAGTTAAGTCAACTGGCAACCCAGCTGTCTAACTAGTAGGTAGTTAAGTCTGCTGGCTAGCCAGCTGGCTACATGACTAAATCATTAAGTCAGCTGGCTATCCACCTGTCTAGGTAGGTAGCTAGCTATTTAAGTCAGCTGGCTAGTTGGCTTGCTAGCTAAGTCAGTGAGTTAAGTGAGCTGGTTAGTCATCTGGATCACTTGGTGGCTCACTAGTTAAGTCAGCTGGCTATCTGGATGGCTATCTAGTTAAGTCAGCTAATTAAATCAGTTTGCTAGCTAGGTAGCTAGGCAATTAAGTCAGGTGGCTAGCCAGCTAGTCAGCTAGTTAAGTCAGCTACTTTAGTCAGTTGGTTAGTCAGCTGGTTAGTTAGTTAAGTCAGCACGTTAATTCAGTTGTCTAGCCAGTTGGCTAGCTAGATAAAAACTATTTACGTCTGATGTGAAACCAGCTGGCT
>NW_007032355.1:0-633 GCF_000164805.1 Carlito syrichta | reverse complement strand
ATGGTGTGGAATAAAATGGAATGGAGAAGAAGTAATTGGAGATGAATTAAGTGGAATAGAATGGAATAAATATAGTGAAATGGAATAGAGAGGAATGGAATGGAATTAAGTGAAGAGGAATGGAAAGGAAAGGGATGGAATGGAATGGAATGGATAAAACAGGAATAGAATGGAAAGAAATGGAATGGAGTGAAATGGAAAGGAGAGGATTGGAATGGAAATGAATGGAGTGCAATCGTATTAAGAGGAAAGAAGGAAAAGTCATGGAATGGAATAGAGTTGAATGCATCGAAATGGAGAGAAATGGAATAGAACAGAAAGGAATGGAAAGGAATGGATAGGAATGGAAAGGAATGAAATGGAATGGAAAGAAGAGGAATAGAATGGAGAGGAATGAAATGGAAAGTATTGGCACAAAAAGGATTGGAAAGGAATAGAAGAGAATGGAATGCAGAGGAATGGAATGGAATTGAATAAAGATTAATGGAATTGAGAGGAAATGAATGGGGTGAAATGAATGGAGTAGAATGGAATGGAATGGAATGGAGGGGAATGTAATAGAATGGAGATAAATGGAATGTAAAGGAATGGAATGGTGAGGAATGGAATAGAGAGGAATGGAATCTAGAGAAA
>NW_007032354.1:0-360 GCF_000164805.1 Carlito syrichta | reverse complement strand
TAGCCAATCAGCTAGTTACTTAGCTAACAAGTTGGCTACCAACTCAGCTAGCTGGGCAGCTAAATAGTGTGCTCACTAGCTTTCCATGAGGTCAGCTAACTAGTCAGCTCGCTCCCCAGCCAACAGATCAACTCATTTGTTGACGTGCTCACAGGCCAACAGGACAGCTAACTAGTTGACTTGCTTGCCAGTCATGTAGTTAAGTCACCTCACCGGTAGGCTCGCTCACCAGCTTATTTGTTAAGACAGCTCACACTTCAGCTCACTTGCAGGCCGAGTAGTTAAGTTGGCTCAATCGCTGGCTGAGTAGGTAAGTCTTCTGACCAGACAGCTCACTTGCCAGCCGACTAAAGTCAGCTG
>NW_007032353.1:0-358 GCF_000164805.1 Carlito syrichta | reverse complement strand
GGAGTGAGAGAGAGAGTGGAGAGGTTGTCTAAGAGGCATTTGAGGGGAGAGTCAGCCGGCAGGGATGACGAGTTTCCCATTTTAACAGCTGGGGCTGAGCAGAGCGTCCCCTGGACAGCCGGCTGTTAGGATATGAGGAGGTTGCAATAAAGCCTGTCATCACAGAACGTTATTACAACCCACGATTCTCCTGGAAAATCGAGGAGGTTGAGGGCAACCTGGTACCAGGATTTTTCAACAAAGAGGATGCCCAAAACTGGACGGCAGGAGGGAGCAGACTCGAAACTCCTGATGGCCGAGGGAGGGGAAAACCAGTCGGGGTCCGCTGTGGCCTTAAAGACCTAGGCGGGGTGTGGTC
>NW_007032352.1:0-359 GCF_000164805.1 Carlito syrichta | reverse complement strand
GAGAGGAATGGTATGGAATGGACTGAAATGGAGAGGAATGGATTGGAATCAAGAGGATAGTAATAAAAAGGAGTGGAATGGAATGTATGGAATGAAATGGAAATAAATGGAGTGAAGTGGAGTGGAATGGCATAGAGTGAAATGGAGAAGAATGGAATGGAGTGCTGTGGAAAGGAGTGGAGTGGAATGGAATGGAGTCGAATCAAATGAAGTGGAATGGAATGGAGTGGAGAGGAGTGCAATGGAGTGGAGAGGTATGGAATGGAATGAAATTGAGAAGAATGGTATTTAATGGAAAAGAAGAGAGAAAAATGGAATGGAATGGAGAGGAATGGAATGGAATTGAATGAAATTCAATG
>NW_007032351.1:0-360 GCF_000164805.1 Carlito syrichta | reverse complement strand
TTTAAAATATTTTATTCTAAAGACGTGGGGTATAATTCAGGATTAGGTATACAGGTGGGCAAGGTACAGGTAAAGTTTGGGCCTCCACTTGGTCCCAACTTTATCTGGTTTGAGATCAGGTACCCTTATTGATGTTGTTTCTCCACCCCCACCCCAGCAGTATCTCACTACTGCCAATCCCTTTCTTATAGTATTATGGTAAATGTTCACGGTCTGCTTATGAAAATTCAAATAATTATAATCACACTTTACAACTTCCCGAAGTTAACAGCCTGGATAAATCAGTTTTTAATCCACATGAGACTTCTTAGTATGACACCTAGGTTTTCATTTCCCCAGTGGCTTATACTGTTTCTTTGA
>NW_007032350.1:0-361 GCF_000164805.1 Carlito syrichta | reverse complement strand
TCACTTAGGAGGTGTGCTGCAGGTATGTTGAAGAGGCATGCCACAGGGACACCAAGGAGGCGCACCGTGAAGTCACTTATGAGGGGAACCACAGAGATGAGGAAGTGGGCCACAGGGACACTGAGAAGGTGTACCATGGGAACACGGAGGAGGTGTGCCACAGGAATACCTAGCAAGTGCATTGCAGGGATGCCAAGTAGGCATACCAAAAGGCAAGTGAGGAGGTGTGGCGCAGGGAGGCCAAGGAAGTATGCCTCAGGAAGGCCAAGGAGGCATGCCACAGGGAGGACCAGGAGGCACATCCATGGGGATGCTGAGGAAGGGCACTGCAATGACACTGGAAGCACACTGAGATGAGGAG
>NW_007032349.1:0-454 GCF_000164805.1 Carlito syrichta | reverse complement strand
AGGGGCAGGCGCAGGAGTGGCGGAGCGGCGGGGGGGCCCCGGCCAGGCGGGGCCGCCCGGCGGAAGGCGGGGACGGCTGGGATCCGGCGCCTCTGGCGTCGCCGGCGGGGCGAGAAAACCAACTCAGCCCGCAAGAAACCGAGGAAAGTGCCCACGGCGAGCGCGCGGTGCGGCCGCGGAGACGCGTCCCCGGCGACCAACTCCTCTCCCAGCCCCGCACACACTGGCCGGCCCGCGCCCGTGACGTCTCAGCGGGGCTCGCGACAGAGACGGGGGCATCGCGTGGGCCCTGCCGAGCACGGGGGAGGCGACAACGGACGCCGCGCGAGGTCCGCCAACCGCCGGTGCAGGTGGACCTCTTAGCGCCGGGGACATCCTGCTTTTGTTTGCAGTTGACGGGCACCAGGAGGGCCACTCTGGGGTTGGCGGCTGTCGCTGGGCTTGGGCCCTCAGT
>NW_007032347.1:0-363 GCF_000164805.1 Carlito syrichta | reverse complement strand
TCCATTCTTCTCCGTTCCATTCCATTTCTCTCCATTCCATTTCATTCCTCTCAATTCCATCCCATTCCTCTCCTTTCCATTCCATTGTCCTCCAATCCATTCCATTCCATTCTGTGCCTCTCTGTTCCATTCAGTTCCATTCCATTCTGCTCCGTTCTTTTCCATTCCATTCCAATCCATACTACGCAACTCCATTCCATTCCTCTGCATTCAATTCCTCTCCATTCCATTGGTCTCCATTTCATTCCATTCTTGTCCTTTCCTTTCCACTTCATTCCATTTAACTCCATTCCTCTCCATTCCATTCTTCTCTATTTCATTCCATTCCTCTCCATTCCTTTGCATTCCTCTCCATTAAATTCC
>NW_007032346.1:3968-5054 GCF_000164805.1 Carlito syrichta | reverse complement strand
TCTTGCTGAGGTGCCCGGATGAGTCTCCGTCTGTGGGCTTGGGCCTGCCAAAAGCCTTGAGCACCCAAAGCAATGGGATGATGAGGCCAAGCCCCCAAGTCCAGGCTTGGTCCTTCATCAAAAATGAACCAGAAGGCCTGATGTGGCAGTCCACGCCTGGAATCCCAGCACTTTGGGATTCTTAGGTGGGAGGATGACTGGAGTCCAGAGCCCAAGGCCAGTCTGGGCCAAACCGGGCCACTTAGGGAGATCTCATCTCTGCACAATTCCAAACAGGGAGTCTTGGGTCGAGGTGACTATCATCTCGGCCACACCGGAGGTTGAGGTGGGAGGATTGCTGGAGACCACAATTTCGAGGTGGTGGAGAATGACGTTTGTGTCTTCAGGCCCCAGCCAGGGCCACAGAAAAAGACCTTGTCTCCAAAAACATCAAAATCATACATGGATTCTCAACTGTACCTGTTGTGTTCACAGGACGACTGGCTTTAGAGCTAGGAAAAATGGGGATGAGAGAGCCGGAGGAACCGGGCCTGGAAGCCTCAGGCACTTCTGCACCAAAGGGGATCAGGTATTGTGGGGGCTGGGGCTGGAGAGTGCTGAACTTGTAGGACCCTCATATGTGGGGGAGGCGGTGGGAAGGACTGGAGAAAGAAAGTTTGCAGGAGAATGGATTTCTTTCTTTCTTTCTTTCTTTCTTTCTTTCTTTCTTTCTTTCTTTCATTTCTTTCTTTCTTTCTTTCTTTCTTTCATTTCTTTCTTTCTTTCTTTCTTTCTTTCTTTCTTTCTTTCTTTCTTTCTTTCTTTCTTTCTTTTCTGCCTGTCTTCCTTCCTAACTCTCTTTCTTTCTTTCTTTCTTTCTTTCTTTCTTTCTTTCTTTCTTTCTTTCTTTCTTTCTTTCTTGTCTTCCTTCTTAACTCTCTTTCTTTCTTTCTTTCTTTCTTTCTTTCTTTCTTTCTTTCTTTCTTTCTTTCTTTCTTTCCTGCCTTCCTTCCTAACTTCCTTTCATTCTTTCTTTCTTTCTTTCATTCTTTCTTTCTTTATTTCTTTCTTCCTTTCTTTTCTTTCCTCACTAGGGTGCCCAGGCTG
>NW_007032346.1:2159-2942 GCF_000164805.1 Carlito syrichta | reverse complement strand
CCTGGGTGACAGAACATGATTCTGAATCAGAATAATAGCCACCACCACCACAACCACAGGCCAGGCTCAAGGGCTCAGTCTGGAATCCCATCCATTCAGAGGTAGAAGTGGATGGAGGGCCTGAGCCTGAGTTCGAGACACTGGGAGGGAGGGTTGCCTGAACCCAGCTGGTGTAGTCCATCGTGGCCATTAGCATGCCCCTATTCTCAGCCTTGGGTGACAGAGCAGGATGCAGGCTCCAAACAATAATTATCACCACCACTGCCACCAACACCGCCCCTGCCACCCAGCATGAGTCACCCGCACGTATAGGAGAGGAAATGCACTTTTTCCCATCGTTCACAGGAGCTTTCAAAGGTGGCCACTGGGTATGTCGGTACCGCTTCTTCATTCACGCATCCAGGTGAAGACCTACCTCCAGCCACCACACTCGTGTCCCAAGGCAAAGACATGTGTGAGCTCACAGAACAGGCAGCCCAGATTTAGGGCATCAGAGTGATCAAAGTGGCTCAGCAATGCCACGGCCAACCCACGTTCCGGTCACCTGGTCTGCCACTGTCAGGTGGATGAGGGCCACTTCCTCTCCCAATCACTCCATCATCTGCTGCCCATGCGGACCTATGGCTGGGGAGCCATGGATGCCCGTTGGGATGCACATGGGAGCTTTATTTTTTATCGCTGAGGTCTCCAATGGCTTGGCTGGGGAGCAGCAGCATGATCGTGGATCCTGGAGCCTTCACCAGCGGGGCTCAGGCAGGCCTCCCGCCTCAGCCTCTGAGCAGC
>NW_007032346.1:0-493 GCF_000164805.1 Carlito syrichta | reverse complement strand
CTCCGGCCTGGGCAACAGAGTGTGATGTCAACTCAGTATGATGATACCAACCACCACCGCCAAAACCACAGGCCGAGCTCAGGGGCTCAGCCTGGCATACCAGTCCTTCAGAGGCTGAGACAAGTGAACAGCCTTAGCCTACAGAGTGAAGACCAGTTAAGGAGACTGGGCAAGACTTCATCTTGGCCATCAAAACTAAAGCCAAAATTAGCCAGTCATATTGTCACAGGCTTGTGGTTCCAGTCACTCAGGGGACATTGCAGGACAATCGCCTGAATCCAGCAGGTGGAGTCTGTGGTGACTGTGAGCATGCACATATGCTAAGGCCTGGATGACAATGGGTGATTCCAACACCAAATAATAATAATCACCACCACCGCCATCACCACGACCCTTGCCACACAGCAGGAGGAGTCATGCTCAGGGATGAGAGACAAAAAGGCACTTCCACCCCTGTCATTTGTGGGAGGTTTCAAAGGTGGTCACTGGTCAT
>NW_007032345.1:0-806 GCF_000164805.1 Carlito syrichta | reverse complement strand
GAGTTTTATTCCACTGTGGTCTGAAATGGTGCTTCATATGACTTTAATTTTTTTGAATTTATTGAGACTTGATTTGTGGTCTATCATATGCTCTATCTTGGAGAATGTTCCATGTGCTAATAAGAAAAAATGTATATTCTGTAGTTTTGGCATGTCCGTTAGTTCCATTTCCTCTAGAGTCCTGTTTAACTCCGATGTTTCTTTGCTGACTTTCTGCCTTGATGATCTGTCTGTTGCAGACAGTGGAGAGTTGTAGTCTCTCACTATTATTGTATTGTTTTCTATCTCTTTTTTTGGGGTCCAGTAGGACTCTGGTGTTAGGTGCATATATATTTTAAATTATGTCTTGTTGGATTGATCCCTTTATCATTATATCAAAAGACAGTCAAAAAAGACTGCCTTTGTCTTTTTTTACTGTTGTTAATTTAATGTCTGTCTTATCTGATATGAGAATGGCTACTCCTACTGGGTTTTGGTTTCCATTTGCATGGAATATTTTTCTCCACCCCTTTACCTTTAGTCTATAGGAGGCTTTGGGAGTTAAGTGGGTCTCTTGAAGGCAGCAGATATTTGGGGTGTGTGTGTGTGTGTGTGTGTGTGTGTGTGTGTGTGTGTTTTAATCCATTCTGCCAGTCTGTATTTTTTTAGTGGGGCACTTAGACCATTTATGTTTAGAGTTAATAATGATATCTAAGGTACTAGTCTATTCACCATACTAGTTGTTATCTGGTTGTTTTCTGGAGTCTCACTCGGTTGCCAAAGACTGGAGTGCAGTGGCCGTTCCCGGCCACCGCAGCCTCCACCTG
>NW_007032344.1:0-364 GCF_000164805.1 Carlito syrichta | reverse complement strand
CTCTTCTGGGATGTGTGACTTAGTAACTGGGCCTCCTCCAAAATGGGTGCCCCAGTGACTAGTCCCCCTCTGTGATGGGTACCCCAGTGATTGGCTCTCCTCTGTGATAGATATCCCAGGGATTGGGCCTTCTTCATAATAGGTGCTCCATTGTTAGGATCTCCTTCATGATTGGTGCTCCAGTAACTAGCCCTGCTATGTGATGGATCCCCTAGTGATTGGCTCTCCTGCGTGATGGGTGCCCCCATGACTGGCCCTCACCTGTGATGGTTGACCCAGTGACTAGTCCTCCTCCAAATTTAGTGTCCCGCTGACTAGCCCACCTCTGTGATGGATGACCAGTGACAAGCCCTCCTCCAAATGG
>NW_007032343.1:0-364 GCF_000164805.1 Carlito syrichta | reverse complement strand
TTTTCTTTACATTACCTTCCATTCCGCTAATTTACATTCCTCTACATTCCTTTCCACTCCATTTCATTCCAATCCATTCCAAACCTCTCCATTCCATTCCTCTCCATTTCATTCAAATCCAATCCTCTCCATTCCATCCATTTCACTCCATTTTATTTGATATGATTCGATTCGATTCGATTCCATTCCATTCCATTCCATTCCTCTCCATTCCATTGCATGCCTACCATTCCAACTTTCCAATCTAATCCTCTCCATTCCATTCTTCTCCATTCCATTCCTCTCCATTCCATTCGATTCCTCTCCATTCCATTCCATTCCTTTCCATTCCATCCCATTCCATATGATTCCCTTCCATTCCTCT
>NW_007032342.1:0-364 GCF_000164805.1 Carlito syrichta | reverse complement strand
GAAAACTTAGGCATGGTAGCTAAATGAACCTAACAGCAAGCAGGCTTGGCTGGAGACCAGTGGCAGCCTGATCCCAGGGAGGCTCTGGAGCACACACCACAACTCTGGGGTCTCATCTTGGTCACCGTTATGGCATTGTGCCCATGGGTTTTTGGCAGCTGCCAGGTGACTGCTTTTTAGCTGATGGAAAATCTCTGCAGATGAAGAAATCTAGCAGGAGGGAATAAGCACCTTGAAGAAGGGGATATGAACAGTGCATCAACTCTATCAACTGTCTTGTAGAAATCCCTCTAAAGAAATGCAAAAGAATCTTTGGAATGTAGGGAATCAGAAGGGGACAGTGAGGACATGGGATAGTGTGCTG
>NW_007032341.1:0-363 GCF_000164805.1 Carlito syrichta | reverse complement strand
TGCCTGGATGCAGTCCTCTCACATCCCGTTCCCCCTGCTGACACAGTCTGCAGCCCGCCATGGGCCTCCGCCACGGGGCCTCCGCCACGCAGCCCAGGTCCTCAGACGGGACGGCGGCCCCAGGTGAGCTGGGACTGCTGCTCCCAGCCCCTCCCGATCCAGCTCGAGGCAGCCCCGGGCTTCAAATCGAGTTTAATAAATAAAACAGCAAGGGCAGGGGTGGGTGTCAAGGCAGTTGTCACTTCACAGTGTGGTCCTCTGTGGGGGAGGGGCGGCTGAGCGCGGCCGAGGGCTGGAGCACAACCACGCGCTGGACGACACGGGGGGCGCCTGCCCCAGGACCCCACTCCCACTGGTAAACAG
>NW_007032340.1:0-365 GCF_000164805.1 Carlito syrichta | reverse complement strand
TGGAATGGAATGAAGAGGAATGGAGTGGAATGGAAAGGAATGGAGTGGAATGGAATGGAGTGGAAAGGAATGGAATGGAATAAAATAGAATGGAATGGAATGGATTTGAGAGTTGGGGAATGAAATGGAATGGAATGGAAACTTATGGAATGCAATGGGGAGGAATGGAGAGAAATGGAATGGAGTGGAAAGGAATGGAATGGCATGAAATGGAATGACATGGAATTGAGAGGACTGGAATGAAGTGGAATGGAATGAAGAGTTATGGAATGGAATGGAGACGAATGGAGTGGATTGGAATGCAATGAGGAATGGGATAGAATAGAAAAGAGATGAATGAATGCCATGAAAAGGAATGGAAAGGA
>NW_007032339.1:0-497 GCF_000164805.1 Carlito syrichta | reverse complement strand
TGGTGGCTCAAGCCTGTAATCCTAGCACTTTGGGAGGCCGAGGTGAGAGGATTGCCTGAGACTGTGGGTTCGAGGTCAACCTGGGCAACATGGTGAGACCTCATCTCTACAATAAATCAAAAAAATTATGCGGATATGGTAGTGTTTGCCTGTAGTTCCGGCTACTTGGAAGGCTGAAGCAGAAGGATTGTGGGAGGCCAGCAGGTCGACGCTGGGGTGGAAAAGCCAGAAAAACAGATCTGTCCCTGTGAGCGTGCTACTGCACTCTAACCTGGGCAACAGAGTGAGACTCCAACACAAAAAAATAAAAAATAAATAAATGTGTGAAATAATTTTTGTAATTCAGACAGAGTTTAATTTCAGATTGAACTCAAATAGATACGCTTTATGAGGATAAGAATCTTGGCTTGTTTATTCATTTTTGTGTCTCAGTAGCTTAAATATAAATAATACATAAGTAAATTATGTATGTATAGAAATTATGTCTGTGTGTGTGT
>NW_007032338.1:0-367 GCF_000164805.1 Carlito syrichta | reverse complement strand
TTGTTCTAAAGATATTATGAGGATAAGACATTTGTATAATAAAAAAAGAGAAAGTAAAGGGAGGTAGTTTCTCTACATTGCATTCAAATTGGTAAAATGATGATACTAGCAGACTGTAATAAATAATGTGTATATGTAAAACGTAATACCTAGATCAAAAACTTAAAAAAAGATATACAAAAAGAAACACTCAAAAGCACCCCATAGGCTGGTAAAGTGGCTCATGCCTATAATCTCAGCACTTTGGGAGGCCAAGGTGGGAGGATTGCTTGAGTCCAGGAGTTCAAGACCATCCTAGGCAATGTAGCTAGACCTCCTCTCTACAAAAACAATTTTAAAAATTAGTTGGTATGTCTTGTAGTCCCAG
>NW_007032337.1:0-369 GCF_000164805.1 Carlito syrichta | reverse complement strand
GAAACAACTCGTAGCTCAACTAGTTAACCCTGCTAACTAGTCGGCCGACTAGTCCACCAAATTGTTAAGTCAGCTAACATGTCGGCCGAGTAGTCAGCTAAAGTTTTAAACCAGCTAACTAGTCTGCCAACGACTCAGCAAACAAATTAAGTCACCTAGCTAACTCGTTAACCAACTATTTAAGTCAGCTAGTTAACTCGCTTATCAACTAGATAAAACAGTTAGCTAACTCATTAACCAGCTCGTTAAGTCAGCTAGCTGTCTCATTAGACAAGTACTTAAGTCAAATAATTAAGTTAGCTAGCTAACCAGCTAGCTAGCTATGTCAACTAGCTAAGTTAGCTAGCTAAGTCTGCTAGCTCACTAGTT
>NW_007032336.1:0-1433 GCF_000164805.1 Carlito syrichta | reverse complement strand
AAACCATAATTAGATACTACTGCACATGTAATAGGATAGCTAAAATAAAAAAGATAGACAATAACAAGTTCTTGTAAAGGATATGAAGAAATTGGTATCCTTATACACTGCTAGAAGGAATGTAAAATTGTGTAGCTCCCTTGAAAAAGTTTCTCAGTATCTCAAATAGTTAAGCATAGTGTTGTCATATGACTCACAATTGTCCATTCCTAGCTATAATACCTAAGAGAATTGAAAATATATGAATACTGAATATTCTATGAATATTCCTAGAAGTATTATGCATAATATCCAAAGGTGGAAACAACCCAATTGTCCACCAGCTGGTGAATAGATAAATAAAACATGGCATATCTGTTATGACCGGATTGCGAGAGAGAGATATGCCAGCACGCCAGGTCCAAATGAATATTGAGTCCTTTATTAGCACGCGGTCAAGGGTAGGCTCTTGCCATGAAGCTCCTGACGCAGAATATAATCAGCAAAATTTTATATAGGTAAAATCTTCAGGTTGGCTACATAGCAGGGGGTGAGGGTACAAGGAACTAAAAACAAAAGGAACAAAATGTAAGAACAAACTATAGGGACATGGCAGGGGGAATTTTGTAAGAATTTCTTGGTGCAACATCTGATTTTGGTTAACAAAGCATACAATTACATGGAACTTGTACCTAGGGAGTATTCAAACGGTCAGCAAGAACGATCAGCATGAACAACTCAGGGGAACAAAGCTGTGGGTCTGTAGTCATGGGAACATTACAGTAATCACATGTATATATTGGGAGGTCATTTTTAGGTTAGGCAGGCAGCTAAGATGGAGGATTTCAACAAAATGGAGTTACTTATTGTCGGTGACCTGCACTGACCAGGGAAGGGTTAGGACCGCACCGGTGAATCAGAACGGAGAGAAGAAAACTACTCGGAGGCAGCTCTTCTGGGAACAGTCTGGCCAAGACTGAAGCCGATTTTATTCAAACCTTTTCCAACTTATATACCATTTTCTATACCCTCCAGCAATGTGATAATCACTCACTGGGGGCGTACAAGTTTCGTGCTTTACAAACTATGCATCACAAGACCACCACGAGATCTGCAATTTCCAAGCAAACAATTCAAATTCCATGATGCCTGCCGTGCTTACATCAAGGTCACAGGTGCACAATTTCAATACAAATCGTTCAAAGTGTTTTCCATAATGTTCAACGAATCATTCATATTATACTCTTTGCTCTATACCCTGATTAATACAAAAAACTTTCCTGAGTTAACTCTAGGTTCAATCCAAGTTCACTGATTCCCAATATTTTTAACAATTAATATTATCAACTTAACACTATACTATTAACCTATTACAATTTAACATAACGCCTTATAACTCAGTTAAAACTTATTCTTAAACTACAAAACTTTACTATAATTCATGTTTCATATGG
>NW_007032335.1:0-370 GCF_000164805.1 Carlito syrichta | reverse complement strand
TATAGGAAGTAGAATCTAGAATATAATAAAACTCTTACAGTTCAACAGAAAACAACCTGAGTAGAAAATAAGCAAAGAGATCAGAAGTGGTGGCTCATGCATGTAATCCCAGCACCTTAGGAGACAGAAGCGAAGGATTGCTCCAGCCCCGGGGATTCAAGACTAGCATAGACACAATAAGACCTTGTCCTTACAAATAAAAATTAAAATAAAAAATTAGCAGGTGTGGTGTTGCATGCCTGTAGTCCCATCTACTCAGGAGGCTGAGGTGGAAGGATTGCCTGAGTCCAGGGGGTTTAGGCTGCTACCTTCAAGCCACTGCACTCCATGCTGGGCAACAGAGTGATACCCCAACTCAAAACAAACAAAC
>NW_007032334.1:0-400 GCF_000164805.1 Carlito syrichta | reverse complement strand
TAAGAGACTTCACCAAGAGGGCAACCTCCTCGGGTCCTCTCCCACTGTGGGAGCTTTTCTATCCTCTCAATAAATCCTGTGAGAAAGAGAGAGAGAGAAAGAGAGAGAGAGAGAGAGAGAGAGAGAGACCTCACCAAGAGCCAACATTTAGTGAGTGGCAGAACTTTCTAAGACTCTAGAGTCTTTGTTCTTGATCATTGTGCTATCACCCTTCAAGTAAAAAAAAATAAATCAAATTGGGAGTTTTAACTAAAAGTCCTTAAATAAAATGAAGCGGTTGGATCAGGTAAGCTCTAAGGTCTCTTGAGCAGTTATATCTCAAAATGGCTAAAAGTGTGATTCTGGGGCCAGGCCAGGTAACTCCAGCTCTGGCACTGACTAAGCTCTGAGCTGGTTTCTG
>NW_007032333.1:0-519 GCF_000164805.1 Carlito syrichta | reverse complement strand
CATTCCATTCCATTCCACTCCATTCCATTCCTCTCCATTCCCTTCCATTCCATTCCATTCAATTGCTTTTCATTCCATTCCATTCCTCTCCATTCCATTCCATTCAACCCCAATCCATTCCTCTCCATTTCACTCTACTCCTTTCCATTCCTATCCGTTTCATTAAATTTTTCTCAATTCCATTCCACTCCATTCCATTCCATTCCACTCCATTCCATCCCTCCCATTCCACTCCATTCAATTCCATTCCATTCCTCGACATTCCCTTCCGTTCCATTCCATTCCATACTATTCTATTACTCTCCATTCCATTCATTTCTATTCCATTCCCTTCCACTCCTCTCTATTCCATTCCCTTCCATTCCATTCCATTTTATTCCAGCCTCGCCATTTCTTTCCATTCCATTTCATCCATTCCATTCCATTCCTTTCTTGCCCATTCCATTGCATTCCATTATATCGATTCTATTCCATTCCTCTCCATTCTAATCCCTCTATTCAATTCCATTCTATTCGTCT
>NW_007032332.1:0-435 GCF_000164805.1 Carlito syrichta | reverse complement strand
GTTAGCTTGCTAGCAAGTTAAGTCAGCAAATTAAGTAAGCTGGCTATCCAGCTGCCTAGCGGTGTAGCTAGCTAGTTACGTCAACTGGCTAACAAGTTAGATAGTTAAGTAACCTAGTTAAGTCAGCTGAATAGACAGCTGGTTCATTAGGTAGCTAGCTTGTTAAGTCAGCTGGCTATCCAGCTGGCTACCTATGTACCTAGACAGTTAAATCATCCTGCTAGCCATCTGCATAGCTAGTTGTCACATAGTTAAGTCAACTGGCTGACAGCTGGCTAGCTAGGTAGCTAGATAGTTATGTCAGCAGTCTGGACCACTGACTAGCTAGCTAAATCTCCTACTGAAGTCAGTTGTCTATACAACTGGCTAGCCAGTTAGCTTGCTAATTAACTCAGCTGGCTAGCTAGTTAAGTCACCCAGTTTAGTCAGCTGGCT
>NW_007032331.1:0-608 GCF_000164805.1 Carlito syrichta | reverse complement strand
AGTCAGTAGTTGGCTTATCTGTGGGTGGTGTGAACCCCCAAATATGGTGTTCAAAATTAGATTGGATGAGCCCTGGGACAGCGCTGAGGCTTTGGACTTTTAGTTTAATCATGAAAAGACTTCCTAGATCACGCCATCCTCTTTTAGAGTCGTCATATAACCTGATTCCCCATGTTTTCCTGACCGTCTAGTCTGTAACTTGGCGCCCCGCCGGGGTGAAGTCTATCATGATGGGCTGGTTTCCTCAAAGTCTGGTCCCCGGGTTTTGTCTGGAATTTGTTGCATTGACAACCTGACAACTGACGTTGATTTACAATTTGTCCGATCATTTGTCGACCGTTGGGCATAACCATGTTTGCATGGTGTATTAATTCTTCCATTTTTCTGGTTTCCATGTGGGTACTTTTGTGTATTTTTATAAGTAGTTGCCGACCCAACTGTTCTGGAAGGATGGCATTCCATTTGTTGGTGGTCGTATCCCAGTGTTGGATCTACCACCAGCCATTTGAGAACATAATTTCAGGCTGCCCATTTATCCATTTTAAATTCTCCTCTGTATAATTCGGGCTTTCAGGCAGATCCAGGGGCCCAGGGTCTGGCAGTGTGGT
>NW_007032330.1:0-408 GCF_000164805.1 Carlito syrichta | reverse complement strand
TTCCTTAGACTGCTGTGCCCATGCCTAGACTTGAAGGTACACTGCCATGTGAAACTTTGATACCAGGGTAGTTCAAATCTGGGTGGTTTGAATATGTGGATAAGATACACCGTTTGCATCCTATATTAGTTATGGAACTGAAGGGTATAGTTTCAGGGTGTTGAAGGACTGAGTGGTCACAAACATTCCTGAAGCCCTCACAATGAATGGGCTAAGTGAAGAAAAGAGATTGCAAATAGAAAAAAGTAAATGGGAACTACCAGCAAGAGAGAGAAAAAAAATATAGATAGATAGATAGACAGACAGACAGACAGACAGATAGATAGATAGATAGATAGATGATAGATAGATAGATAGTTGTTGTTGTTTTTCCTTTTGGAGTCACCCAAGAGGGTTTTGGTCACATGA
>NW_007032329.1:0-439 GCF_000164805.1 Carlito syrichta | reverse complement strand
GCTAGCCAGTTGAATTAACTGACTTTACCAGTTATCCAGCTGACTTAACTAGCTGACTTAACTAACTAGCTACCTAATTCTTCAGCTAAATTAACTAGCTGATTTAACTAGTTAGCTACCTAACTAGCCAGCTGACTTGTCAGCTGACTTAACTATCAGAGTTAATTAGCTAGCCAGCTGGATGGCAAGCTAAATAAACGATCTGACATAACCAGCTAGCCAGCTAACTCGCCAGCTGACTTAACTACCTAGTCTGCAAGCTGGAAGCCAGCTGAATTATCTAGCTGACTCAATTAACTATCCAGCTGGCTATCCAGCTGACTTAACTTGCTTACTACATAGCCAGCCAGCTTGTTAGACATCTGACTTAACTAGTTGCCTTAATCAGGTAGCCAGTTGTCTAGCAGATCGAATTAACTGCCTAGCTACCTAGATATTC
>NW_007032328.1:0-582 GCF_000164805.1 Carlito syrichta | reverse complement strand
ATAACTAGCTAACAAATAAGCTTATCTATTCTTTTCTAAAATAAGCTGATTTAACTAGCTAGCTAAGGTGGCTACTTTAGCAGGCTAGCTGACTTTATCTAGCTGACTAGCCTATCTGACTTGCTACCTGACTTAACTAACTACCTGAATTGTTACCTGACTTCGCTGCCTGACTTAACTAGTTAGTTGACTAGCTAGCTGACATAACTAGCTGACTAGTTGGCTGGCTAGCTGGCTTAACTTGCTAGTTACCTGAATGGCTAGGTGGATAGGCAGCCAGTTAGCTAGCTAGTGGGCTGGCCGGCTGGCTGGCTGGCCATCCAGCTTTAATAACTAGCCAAATGTCTGGACAGTAGGACAGTAAGCTGGGTTTACTATACAGCTGGCTTAACTAGCAGGCCACATACCTGACCAGCCTGCTAGCCAGCAGGCATAACTTCCCAGCGAACTACCTAACCAGCCAGCTAACCGGTTGACTTAACTACCTGACTTAATTAGATAACCATCTGGGTAGCCAGCTGACTTAACTAGCCAGCCACCTAGCTAGCCAGATGCCTAACCAGCTCACTTAACTTGCTGACT
>NW_007032327.1:0-380 GCF_000164805.1 Carlito syrichta | reverse complement strand
TGGAAATGAAGGGAATGGAAGGGTAGGGAATGGAATGGAGAGGAATGGAAAGAATGGTGATGAATGGAATGGAAAGAAGAGGAATGGGATGGAATGGAATGGAATGAAGTGGAGTGGAATGAAAAGGAATGAAATGGAACGGAAGGGTAAAGAATTGCAAGGAATGGAATGGACTGGAGAGGAATGAACTGGAATGGAATTGAATGGAATGGAATGGAGTGGAATGGAATTGAATGGAATGGAATGGAGTAGAACGGAATGGAATGGACAGGAAAAGAATGGAATGGAATGGAGAGGAATGAAATGGAATGGATTGCAATGGAATTTAACGGAATGAAGAGGAATGGAATGGAATGGAGAAGAATGGGAAGGAATGGTAC
>NW_007032326.1:24397-25380 GCF_000164805.1 Carlito syrichta | reverse complement strand
TAAACATATATGCACCCAACATAGGAGCACCAACTTTCATAAAGCAGCTCCTAGGTAAACCAAAAAAAGATATCGACTCCAATACCATCATATCTGGGGACTTTAATACCCCACTCACAACCTTAGACATATCATCAGGACAAAAAATCAGCAATGAGATCCGAGACCTCAATGTGACTCTTGATCAAATGGACTTAATTGATACCTAAAGAACCCTCCATCCAAAGACCACAGAATACACATTCTACTCATCACCACATGGAACATACTCTAAGATTGACCACATTATTGGCCATAAATCAAGCATAAGGAAATTTTAAAAGACTGAAATTTTACCATGCACCATCTCAGGCACAGTGGAATAAAAATAATCATTAACACCAACAAGGTCCACCCAAACCACACAAAGATATGGGCACTAAACAGCATGATGCTAAACAACTCCTGGGTCAATGATGAAATCAAAACAGAGATCAAAAGGTAGCTGGAAACAAATGAAAATGAAGAAACAGCATACCTAAATATCTGGGACACCATGAAAGCTGTAGTAATAGGGGAATTTATATCCCTACAAATGCACATGAAGAAAATGGAAGGAGCACAAATTAACAGCCTAAGAAGTCACCTAAAAAAGCTGGAAAAGCAAGACCACAAAAACCCTAATTTCAGCAGAAGAATCCAGATCACCAAAATAAAAACCCAAATCCAGGACATAGAAGACAAAAAGATAATAAAAAAAATCAATGAAACAAAAAGCTGGTTCGTCGAGAAGATAAAGATCGATGATCCCCTAGCTAGACTGGCCAAGAAAAAGAGAGAAAAAGCCCAAATAAACACAATCAGAAACACAAAAGATGAAGTCACATCTGACCCTGAAGAAATACAAAAGATCAGTAGAAACTGCTATGTACACTTGTATGGAAACAAACTTGAAAACCTCAAGGAAATGGAGGACTTTCTGTCATCGCACAACCTGCCTAGGT
>NW_007032326.1:22914-23711 GCF_000164805.1 Carlito syrichta | reverse complement strand
TGAACATAGATGTTAAAATTATCAACAAGATCCTAGCAAACCAGATTCAGCAACACATCTCAAAAATCATCCATCATGACCAAGTAGGCTTCATCCCTGGGATGCAAGGCTGGTTCAACATTTGCAAAACCATAAATGTAATTAACTACATCAACAGATGTCAAAACAAAAACCACATGATGATATCATTAGATGCAGAAAAAGCTTTTGATAAAATCCAGCACCCTTCTTGATAAAAACCCTCAAACAGCTAGGCATATGGGGGATATACCTCAAAATAGTAAAAGCCATCTATGAGAAACCCACAGTCAGCATACTCTTAAACGGACAAAAACTGGAACCATTTCCCCTGAAAACTGGAACAAGACAAGGGTGCCCACTTTCACCCCTCCTGTTCAATATAGTATTGGAAGTCCTGGCTAGAGCAATCAGAGAAAAGAAGGTAATCAGGGGTATTCAAATAGGAAAAGAGGAAGTCAAGCTATCTCTCTTTACAGATGACATGATCGTGTACCTTGAAAACCCAAGAGAATCTGTCAAAAACCTCCTTACACTGATAAAGGACTTTGGCAAAGTCTCAAGATATAAAATAAATGTGCAAAAGACAATCACATTTCTTTACACCAGTAATAAACAAACAGAAACCCAAATAAAAAGCACAATTCCATTCACAATAGCCACACAAAAGAAAGGAATACCTTGGCATCTTCCTAACCAGAAATGTGAAAGACCTCTACAATGAAAACTACAAAACACTGCTCAAAGAAATCAAAGATGACACAAACAAGTGGAAAATG
>NW_007032326.1:22455-22894 GCF_000164805.1 Carlito syrichta | reverse complement strand
AGATTCCAGAAGCAAAACCTCAATTTCTCAACCAACTCATCTTTGACAAAGCCTGCACCACCTACCACTGGGGAGAGGAGAACCTATTCAGTAAATAGTGCAGCAAAACTGGCTGACCACATGCAGAAGATTGAAACAGGCCCCCTATCTATCCCCATATACAAAAATTAACTCCAAATGGATCAGAGACCTAAATGTAAAACTTCAAACCATAAGAACCTTAGAAAATGAAGAACATACCCTCATGGAAATTGGAACTGGCATCTAATTCCTGAACAAAACGAAACCCACAGGCCATAAGAGAAAAGATAGACAAGTGGGACCTCATTAAACTCACAAGCCTCTGCAATGCCAAAGAAACCATCAAGAGAGCAGGGAGACAGCCTACAGACTGGGAAAAAGTATTTGCCAACTCCAGGTCCGACAAAGGCTTAACATG
>NW_007032326.1:9117-22435 GCF_000164805.1 Carlito syrichta | reverse complement strand
CACTGAGATACCACCTAACTCCAGTCAGAATGGCAATTATCAATAATTCAAAAAATAACAGTTGCTGGAGAGGGTGTGGCAAAAAGGAAACACTCCTACACTGTTGGTGGGAGTGCAAACTAGTGCAATCTCTGTGGAAAACAGTATGGAGATTCCCAAAAGCTCTAAATATTGACCTCCCATATGACCCCGCAACCCTCCTACTGGGAATATACCCTGAAGAACTCAAATCACTCTATAAAAAAGATACCTGCACATATATGTTTATCACAGCATTGTTCACAATAGCAAGAACCTGGAAGCAACCATGCTGTCCATCAAAAGAGGACTGGATTTTAAAAATGTGGTACATATACACGATGGAATACTACGCAGTCATATAAAAAATAAAAAAAGAACAAAATCATTAATTTTGCAGTAACCTGGATGGAACTAGAGTCTATAATACTGAGCAACCTCTAACAGAAACAAAGATCTGAGGACCACATGCTCTCACTCATATAGTGGACCTTGAACATCCAATGTAATACTATAAGAAAATGACTGACAGTGGTGGGAAACTCTGGGGGAGAGGGGAAGGGAGATGGGATTAATGTTAGCAAATATCTGTCTGAGGATGGGGAGACACCTCTTATCAACAAGGGTGCCTGAACGAAGCATATTTGTATACCTAACCCTTAACTGTACCCCACAATATCATTTAAAAATATATTGATTAAAAAAAAAAAGAAATCACAACACCTCTGCTCACAATTCATCAACAGAAACTAGTCATAATGTCCTGCCAGATGAAGGGTAGCTGGGAAATAAGATCTAGCCATGTGTCTGGGAAGAGGATGTAAGTTTGGTGAGAATCTAACCAGTCTTTGTCAGAAGTGGCATAGGGTCTCTTTAAGGGGCATACTAATTTCCTGCAGCTGTCATAATCACAACTGGGTGGTTTACAAGAATTATTCTTTCAAAGTTTTGGAGGCCAGAACTGTGAAATCAATGTATTGCCAAGGTCATGACTCCTTTGAAGTCTCTAGGGGAACATTCTTCCTTGCCTCTTCCAGTTTTTGGTGGTTGACAGCAATCCATGCCATTTCTTGGCTTGTAGCTGCATCATTCTAATATCCATCTTTGTCGCCACATGGTCATCTTCCTTCTATGTGTTTATCTGTGTCTTCAAATCTCCTTCACCTTATAAGAATACCACTTATTGTATCTCAGGCCCACTCTAATTCAATATGACCTCATCTTACCTTGATTACATCTGCAAAGATCCAATTTCCGAATATTGTCACATTTACAGGTATCAGGATTTAGAACTTTAAAACATCTTTTGGGAGGACACAATTCAATGTACTATAGGAAGAATATTAGTTTTCTATTACCATTTCTGTGGATCAGGAGTCCAGATACAAGTTCATTGGGTCCTCTCTGCTCAGGGTCTCCCCAGGCTGAAACCAAGGTATCAGCCAGGGCAGTGGTTCTCATCTGAGGCTCAAGCTCCTCTTCCAAGCTCACATAATTCAATTTGCTGTGGTTATAGAATTGAGGTCCTTGGTTTTTGCTGTTTGTTGGTCAGAGGTCAGCTGCATCTTCAAAGTCAGCAGAAGTACATCTCTTTGACACTTCACTTTCTTTTAAAAACTCACCTGATTAAGTTAGGCCCACCCAGGACATTCTCTGTTTTGATTAAATCAAAGTTAGCTGATGAATAACTTAATCACAAGAGTAATCACTTATCATATTCCTAGGTTCCACTCACACTGAAGGGGAGGGGATTATACAAGGGTATGGGTCACTGGGGGTCATTTTATAATTCTTACCACGGAGGATATGCTTATTTTAACCCAAGGAAGACTTAGACTTAAAAACATAAATCTTCAAGAAAGTTCATTTTGTGTTTTGATATTTTTGCATTAAGGAATCTGTGCATATTGGCATCTATATACTTGCAAAGTTTAAGAGCACTTCTCTAATTGGATTAACAACTGAGCCTTTTGACTTCACCTAAACCTATAATTGTACAATGAATTTAGGCAGATGCATTAAGTTGAAATCACTCTAGTATCTTCAAGTTTTCAGAACTTAATGCTAGATTCTTTTCATGGTTACTATAACAGAATTCCATGTCTAGGCTTTTTATATGCATTGATTATTTCTGATTTAAAAGGGTACCATTTTTTACTTCTTTCATCTACTCAAAAGAAATTTGTAATCCTCACTGAGGTTCGAGCTAACTTCCTCAGCCTTGATTAGATTCTGAATTTTTAAAACTGTCTTTATCTTAATGTCTGGTATCTATTTCCTGGTCCAGTAAAATAAATGAGTCACTATAGAAGTAATTTAACAAGACCATAGCAAATAGCCAAGCTGTATGACTGTAAAGTATTTTACCCTGTCTTTTCCTGTCCAACCCCATGAAGCCTCAACAAATACCCAAAGATGCCAACTATAAAAACAAGCAAAAAATAATTATATAATATTAGTAACACAGCTTAGATTGACAGAATGTAGACAGAGAAGGGCCCACCTCCCTCAAGCCCATCCACCTGTTGAGTAAGATCTTCCACTTCCCTTGCTTCAGCTGCAACTTGGTTCATAACATTTTAGAGGTCCATCAGTTAGAATTTCCTTGTTGGCACCAGGATAGGGACTAGTCTGAGGCAAATGAGGTGCCCAAGGTGCAAACTGCAAGATGGCATTCACTCTCAGGAATGTGCTGGAGAAGGTGCCTGAACTTCTTTACAGGGTCAGTTCCTGAGAGTGACGCCTCCATACATTTTGCGTTCCAGGTACCTTGCCTGCCTCCTGGTTCCAGTCCTGTTGGGCACCTGAAAAGCCTTTTAGAGTGGCTCTGTTTACAAAGTCTTTTCAAAAGATCAAGAAAAGACTACCTCCACCCCTCACCTTCTGGTGAAAGTTCCTGCTGGAGCTGGCTTTCTTTCCAGGAAAGCCACACCTGAAGGATTCAACTTCTTTTGACCTAGTATTGCCTGATCTTTCAGAGCAACTCCATCTGTCCAATCTCTCTCTGACCAGTCTAGTGTCTACCATATAACGCCATTACAAAACCGCATAAAAATAATCTTTGAGATATTTTCTTTTAAGAAATCAGAAAATTCAGGTCTGCAAAGAACATTAACATAAAAAATGATACTTAGTCCCACCAGCCATAAAAAACTACCCTTCACATTTTGAAGGATGGCCTTTTAGCTATTTTTATGCATAGATATTCCTTTTTAATTTTAAATTTTTAGTTACAAATTGTGTGTTACAATTGAGAAATGGGAAAGCTAGAACAATAATCTATTTCAGGAAATGAAGTTCCAGATTTTGATTTCATACAAGGGGTTCTGGCTGCTGATTTTGGGACTCAGACTGCAGCTCAGCATTGCATCCAGCTGTAATATGGGTTCTCAGCTGGCAGTATGATCCCAGAGTCATATGCAAGGGCAAATGTGTAAGACTCCATATAGAAAGGAAAGTCACCAAAATCTCTTCAATTTGAACTTTCCAAATGTGAAGATGATGCAACCTAAAGATTCAAGTGTCCCCACACAGCTCAAGACCTGAAGAGATGACCCATTCACTCTCAGGAAACACTTAATAGCTCTGATGATTAGGATTGCCCACAACTCTGGGCTGCCCTCAATACTGCCTCAGTCAAATAGGCACACTTTAATTTGCTTAAAGAGAATACAAACACAGGATAGAACTTCCAACAATAAGAATAATAGCAACCAACATGCACTGAGTGTTTACCATGAGCAGGGTATTCTACTAAGTGTTTTTCATGTGTAATTAACATTTTACAACAACAACCCTATGAGTAGCTAAGATACTTATCACTATTTTATAAATGAAGAAACAATTCAGAAAGTTTGGTGACTTGCCCAGGGCCTTACTGCTAGAAGGATAAAGGACCCGATAGGATAAAGGACCTGATGCCTTTTCTCTTAAATCCTGCATTAAACTGTCACTCACATTTGCATTAATAATTATAACATACATCTACACATACAAGACAGTATAAAATATGGCAGCAATTCTACATAACAGCCATAAAATGGAATGTTGAGTCCTATAAAATCAAATCACATATAGAAATGACTAGAAGTTATAAAACTGAAATAAAAATATATGAAAGACAAATTGGAAAGTTTCTAAGAACTCAAAGGGAGAATTCCAATTTTCTTTCAAATCTGCTGAAATGGGGTTTTTGCTTCCTTCAGTTGCCCAGTGAGAAAACTGCATACTTCTTGTTTTGGCAAGGCTTATGGAATAACAGAATGGGAAGGTAACAACTACTTACTGAGAGCCTCTTGCCTGCCAGAAAGATTGCATACACTCTCTCTGATAGACCTCACAAATATGAGACAAGTTGTTATTTCCATTTTATAGAGGAAGTCACTGAGGTTCAGAGAGGCTGATGCTGAGGCTGGCACTGGTAGTAGAGAGGAAGGCAGGCTTCAGATCACTTGTCTATTTCCAAAGTACACAGGAGCAATGCTCTACTCCCTTGGCCAAGGAAGGCAATTTTGAGGATTGTGACCCCCAAGTATGGAAATGCCTGTGTCTGTAGTGTCTTTCCTCCAGGAAAGAAAGTTTCACTTATGGATGTATTTGCTACCAACTTCCCACACTTCCTCTCATCTTTCAAGGGTTTCCACAGTCTCCGTTTTTGTCCTCTCTCATTTTGTGTGCCCCAAGTATCCATATCCTTTTCCTGAAGTAGCAACCATACATTTATTCTCTCTGAGGGAAGAACCTCTGTTTTAGTGTTAAATGTGGGAGTATGATATGAGAGCAAAGCAAAGAAGCTCAGTAATCAAGATTTGAGAAGTGTTGGGGGGAAGGATATTCAGTGGTTCCTGACAAGTACTTTAAGGCTGAGATGGACTTTATGAAAAGACATGTAAATTCAAAGTAGCAACTCACAGACCACTTATTAATTCATTACAAAGGGAAGGAGATACTTTTACAATGAAAAGATCTGGCAGGTCCTACCTTATCAGTGATCAAACTTGGCCCCTGCCATGATGAGATTAGGAGGGTTAAAACATCCAAACGATAGCAAACATAGACTGTATTAGTTTCCTAGGGCTGCTGTAACAGAATACTCTACCACAAACTGGGTGGCATAAAATGACAAAAATTTATTGTCTCATAGATCTGGACGACAGGAATCTTAAATTAAGTTATTGACAAGGCCACGTTCCCTTCCTTGAATCCTTCTTTGCTTCATACTAACTCTCAGTGGTTTGCCAGCAATCATTGATATTCCTTGGCTTGCAACTGCATTACTCCAGTCTCTGCCTCTGTGATCACATGATGTTCTCCCTGTGTGTCTTTGTCTGCACATGACTGTTTTTCTACAAGAACACCAGTCATTAGGGGCCCCATATGACCTTATCCTAACTAATTACAACTGCAATGACCTTATTTTCAAGCAATGTCACGTTCTAAGGTACTGTGAATTAAGACACCCACATATCTTTGTGTGGGGTGAGACAGAATTCAACCCATAGCATGAACTATATATGTACAAACTAGGGTGGACTGCAACAAACCTGGAATTTATTTCTTTTAAAAATTGTGTGTTTATTCTTACATGTTTAAACGTCAATCACTTTCGAAGTACTCTCCATTTGATGTAATACACCTATTGAGAACCTTTTTCCACTGTTCAAAACAGTTTTGAATTCATCAATTCGATGCCCTTTAGTGCTCTTGCTGTTTTTTGTTTTACCTCTTCCACATTGGCAAAACATTTCCCTTTGAGGACTTTTTTCATCAGGGAAACAAGCAAAAAAAATATTACTCAGGTGAATAGGGAGGGTGGGGCATGGGGCATGGGAGTCACGCCATTTTTGGCCCAAAACTGATCAACGTTCAGCGTGGTATGTGCAGGTGTGCTCATAAATAACCCATCATGAAATGGGCAAATGTGTTGAAAGAATCTCAACAACAATAACAAAAATTTGCTGAGGCTGAACATAGCCTCTCACAAAAATGCTAACTGGTACACTGACGCCAATGGGCTCCTAGAACAGTTACCTAGTGGGAGAAGCTTGTGCTACAAAAGGCCTGCCCTCCAAAAGATAATTATAGTTTTTTTGGAGGGTCCCCCATATATAATATAATTGTATTAAGGTTGAATCTCTTAAAACAATTATATAGTGTAATAATTTAATTATAGAGTGCAATAAATACAAATGATTATGTAGAAAAATAGCCTTGTTCCTTGTTCTTAGGTGGTACCATCTCCATGATATCACCAATTAACACCCAGCAAATGTCACAAAATATTAACAATTGGTAAATCTAGTTGAACGTGTCCATCTAGATGTTCATTATATTGTTTTTGCAACTTTTCTGCTGATTTGACAGTTTTTCAAACAAAGTCTTGGGGATAAAGAGATACTTAAAAACCAAGAAAGGAGGAAGAGGCATTTAGGAGATCTGTGGTTCTCCCCTGTAGAACCTATAAACCTCACTCTTGTGTGAGTACCTTCTGGAGGGTGACTTTAATCTGTATCCAGCTTCCTCAGCTGCAGCTGCCACTTATTTAGAATCTCCTTTAAGCATTCCTCTTACAGGGTCCTTTGTACATGTCTTTCCTATGACTCCTCTTCATTTTCTGCAAGGATTCATCTCCACACGGACCCTCCTCATCCACTCCCCACCACCAACACTATCTGTCTTTGGGATATTAGCAAAGTATCCTCTACTCCTGCCAAGCTCATATGCAGATGACAAAAACTATTGCTGCAACTGAGACTTTGTTCCGTGAAAATAAGAAAAGTTTCAAAACTGTTCTCAATCAATTCTCCCCACTGCCAGAATTTTATTAAATGAATCCCTTAATATGATAATGAAAAATTATACACCATTTCCATTTATCTGAGTGCTGTTGAAATGCCAAGACCTTCCAGGTCTTTCATATGGTCCCCAAGCACACACTATCCTACACCAGGAGTGTAGCCCTGTGTGCTCCCTGACTAGCTGTGTCAATTATCCAGATACTACATTCCCTGGGTATCTGGCCAGGGAATCCTTTTCAGGATTGGCAACTAAAATCTTTGACTCTTAACCTAAGGAAGGGAAAAGAAGTTTGCCTTTCACTGCATTCTGTGCAAGATCATGATGAGACTTAAAAGACTCTCTCTAGAGCTGGAATGGAGACAAACTAAGAGTCCTTGGGTCTGGAGGCCTGAACCAGGAAAATCTTATCTCCTGCTTCTACTCCAACTAAGTTAGTGTCATAGAGCAGTGACAAATTCATCAGAAACACCTCTCTGGGTCAAGTTTGAAAGGAGAGAGGAATAAAAGGAGGGTTTCTTTAAAATTGTGAGGGTCATCTTGTGGAAAACCTTTAACAACAAAGGAGACCAGTGCCTGAGAACAAGCCAGCAGAGCTACCCACCAAACAATGGAAGAGTCCTGCCCCATGTTGAACAGGTAAGGAAACTAGAATGTGCTTTGGGGAAGTGTTGCCACAAGCCCAGCACCATGGCACCATGCTGAGTAAGAAGCTCTCAGGCCTGCCCCACCTGTACCTGGGAGTCTAATAACCAAAGCATGAAACACCATGGAACCAGAGCAGTGTTCCCTCAGTACAGAGGGTGACTATACATTTGTGGTCGTGTTGTCAATTTGCATCACCTTGATGCATCCTAGGTCAGCTAAAGTCAGAGAGAGCAAAGAATTGTAAGAATTGGAGACTCTTAGGAGCAAATCTAGTTTTCAGCTGTGTCAGGGTGGCCTTGGGCCCCTCTCCATCTGCTCATTCCATAAGAGATATCCAGAGTGTCTTCCAAGGGCCTGTCATAGAGTCACCCCCTTTTGAAACCACTTGGACAAATGCCTTATGGCTCATATTCCATTTGAGTGAAAGCCTTGTTATATTGGAACTGAACTACTTCCCCCATGGTAATTCTGACCATGTTCCTCCACTCACTATCAGTGAATACTGGCTTTGGAGGCCAAGCAACAAGAAAAATATAAGTTGGTAGAATGGGGAGATAAGAGATGATCTGAGAAAGATTGTTCCATGACAATAGTCATAGAAGAAACAGCAGGGACAGATAGAGACAGACAACCCAAAGTGGTAAAGAATAATGTGTATAACGTCTTCATCTGCAAAAAATTAGCCACATGTAACCTTAAGCCCTTCAAATCATAGGCATTGGACTCCTCCACTATGTGTATTAAGGTAGACAGAGTAACTAGCAAGTATTAACAAAAAATTCTAAAGGAAAATGCATGAGATTTGAAGAATATATTAACTGGTCCCAGTCTATAAGTAAATTAATTTATTTAAACATCTTAACATTCCCATATATGGAAGCAGTGACAGAAACAGAAATTCTTATGCAAGTGATTTGTTGGGGAATTGCTTTTAGGGAGAAGGGGACTGAGAGAAGCAGAATAGAGAGGAAATGGGAGGAGTTAAGAAAAGATGTGGTCTCATCTCAAAAATCATCCACCATGACCAAGTAAGATTCATCCCCAGGATGCAGGGCTGGTTCAACATTCATAAGACCATGAATGTCATTAAATACATCAAAAGATGTGGAAACAAGAACCACATGATTATCTCATTAGATGCAGAAAAAGCTTTTGATAAAATTCAGCATCCTTTCTTGATAAAAACCTTCAAACACCTAGGCATAGAAGAAACATACCTCAAAATAGTAAGTGCTGTCTATGACAAACCTACAGCTAACATATTGTTAAATGGACAGAAACTGGAAATATTTCCCCTGAAAACTGGAACAAGACAAGGCTGCCCACTCTTACCCCTCTTGTTCAATATTGTGTTGAAGTCCAGGTCAGGCAACTAGACAAGTGAAGGAAATCAAGGGTATCCAAAAAAGAAAAGAGGAAGTCAAGTTATCCCTCTTCGCTGATGATATGATCCTATACTTCAAAAATCCAAGAGAATCTGTCAAAAACCTGCTTGCACTGATAAAGGACTTTGGCAAAGTCTCAGGGTACAAACTAAATGTGCAAAAGGCAGTTGCATTCATATACACCAACAACAAGCAGGCAAGAATCCAAATAAAAAGCACAATCCCATTCATAATAGCCACCAAAAAAAATGAAATACCTTGGCATCTTCCTAACCAGAGAATCGAAAGACCTTTACAATGAGAACCACAAAACACTGCTCAAAGAAATCCAAGAAGACACAAACAAATGGAAAAATATTCCATGTTCATGGATAGGAAGAATCAACATTGTTAAGATGTCCATCCTACCAAAGGCAATCTACAGATTCAAAGCAACACCCATTAAGTTACCAACATCAATCTTTTGAGACCTGGAAATGACAATACAGAAATTCATAAGGAAACATAAACAATCACAAATAGCCAAAACAATCCTTAGCAAAAGAAACAAAGCAGGAGGTATCACACTTTTAGACTTCAAGCTTTACTATAAGGCTACAATAATCAAAATAGCCTGGTATTGGTACAAGAACAGGTACATAGACCAACCAAACAGGATGGAGATTCCAGAAGCAAAACCTCAATTCCTCAACCAACTCACCTTTCACAAAACCTCCAACAACAACCACTGGGGAGAGGACAACCTATTCAGTAAATGGTGATGGAAAAACTGGCTGATCACATGCAGAAGATTGAAACAGGACTGCTATCTATCACCATACACAAAAATTAACTCTAAATGGATCAAAGACCTAAACATAAAACCTCAAACTATAAGAATCTTAGAAAACACAGGATCACAAAGGAATACATCCAAGCAGCCAACAGACACATGAAGAAATGTTCAACCTCACTAATCATTAGGGAGATGCAAATCAAAACCACACTGAGATACCACCTGGATGGAACTAGAGTCTATAATACTGAGTGACTTCTCACAAAAACAAAGATCAAGTATCACATGTTCTCACTCATATAATGGACCTTGAACATCCAATGTAATACTATAAGAAAATGACTGACGGTACTGAGAAACTATGGGGGGGAGGGAGATGGGATTAACAGTAGCAAATATCTGTCTGGGGACAGGGAAACACCTCTTATCAACAGGGTGCCTGAATGAAACGTAATTGTATACCTAACCCTTAACTGTACCCCACAACATCATAATAAAAAATATTGATTAAGAAAAAAGAAGAAGAAAAAAGAAAACACAGGAGACTCCCTTATGGAAATTGGAACTGACCACCAATTCCTATTCAGAACCCTAAAGGCCAATACCTTAAGGAATAAGATAGACAAGTGGGACCTCATCAAATTAACGCATTTCTGCAAAGCAAAAGAAACCATCAAGAGAGTAGGGAGAGAGCCCACAGAATGGGGAAACATATTTGCCAACTGTTTATCTGACAAAGGCCTAACATCTAGGATATACAAGGAACTCAAACACGCTGAAAGGAAAAAAAGCAGACAGCCCCATTAAAAAGTGGGCAAAAGACATGAATAGACACTTCTCAGAGGAAGACATATGGGCAGCCAGCAGACACATAAAAAAAGTGCTCAGCCTCACTCATCATCAGAGAAATGCAAATCAAAACCACATTGAGATACCGCCTAACCTCTGTAAGAATGGCCATTATAAATAAAACAAACAACAGCAGATGCTAGCGAGGATGTGGAGAACAAGGAACGCTTCTACACTGCTGGTGGGAATGCAAAATAGTACAACCTCTTTGGAAGACAGTGTAGCAATTTCTGAAGGAACTAGAAATTGACCTTCCATATGACCCAGCAATGCCCCTACTGGGAATATACCCAGAGGAACTCAAATCATTCTACAAAACAAGTTTACCTGCACACATATGTTTGTTGCAGCTCTATTCACAGTAGCAAAAACATGGAACCAACCATGTTGCCCATTGAAGCTGGACTGAATTTTTTAAAATGTGGTACATATACACAATGGAATATTATGCAGCCATAAAGAAAGGACAAATATATGAACTTTGCAGCAACTTGGATGAATTTGGAGTCGATCATACTCAGTGATTTATCACAAAAACAAAGAACAGAGTTCCATATGTTCTCACTCATAAGGTGACCTTGAACAATTATAATGCTATAAGAAAGTGATTGACAGTAGTAGAAAACTGTTCAGGGGAGGAGGAGTAGGACTGGCAGTTGAGGGAAACTGCTAGGGGAGGGAGGGCCATACCTCTTCAACAAGGGTACCTGCATGATCAATGTTTATATACCTAACCCTGAAATGTACCCCACATCTTTATAATAAAATTTTTTTAAAAAAAGAAAAGATATGGTCTCAACTGGAGACTAGCTTCAGCCTGGTCATGAGGAAGCTCTGGAACAAAATAGTAACATAAGTTTAGCCTCATCTTGACACAAGGGGGCTGTCTTTTATAACCTCTTATTGGTCATTCATTAGCTGAGGTCTCTGGGGACAAGTATCCTGGGAATGTGGCATCTGTTATTTGCCCACAGCTAAGGGGATAAGTGTGGGAGATAGCCAAAAGGGATCTAATGGGGGTACCAATTGTATCTACTGCAGTTCTCTCTTACCTAATATGATTTAAAAGACAAAAGATAACATGGCATAGCCACCAAGAAGGATTAAAGAAAAAGAAAAAGAAAGTAAGTGTTGTTAAGGATAGAAAGAAATTGGAGCCCTCATTCATTACTAGTGGGAATGTAAAATGGTGCAATCACTTTGAAAAATAGTCTGGCAGTTCCTCAAAAGGTTAAACACAGAGGTAACATTATTCCAACAACTCTACTTCTAGGTATATACCTGAGAGAACTGAATACACATATCGACAAAGAAACATGTACATGATTGTTCAAAACAGCATTATTCGCAATAGCCAAATGGTGAAACAAGACAAATGCCTATCAACTGACGAATGGGTAAACTAAATGTGGTATATCCATACAATAGAATATTATTCAGCCATTAAAAGGATTGGAGTATTGATACATACTACAACATGGATGAACTGTGAAAACATTATGCTAAATTAAAACACATATTGTACAAAAAACACATAGTGTGCAAAATGTTCAGAATAAGCTAATCCATAGACTGAAAGTTGATTAGTGGTTGCCAGAGACTGAGAGAAGGGAGAATGAGGGGTGACTGCTAACAAGTACAAGATTTCTTTTTGAGGTGATGAAAATGCTCTAAAATTAGACAGTGGTGGTGGTTATACAATCTTGTGAATATACTAAAAAACCACGGACTTGTAAACTTCAAAAGGATGAATTTCATGTTATATAAATCATACCTGAATAAAAAATTTGTTTTTAAAAGACAGCACTGACAATTTCCTGAGCTCTGCATTCTTCGGGGTATATGGTGTTGATGTTTCATATATAGATGTCCTTAGAAGTCTAAACTCAGTCACTAAAAAGGTCTTCAAATTATGATTACAGAACATTTTGTGAACTTTACAGAATATTCATTTCTCAGCATATTTGGTGTGTTGGGAAGTTTGATAATGATGCTTAAACTGGTTCTTTGGGGCTGTACTGGACTACTTCTTCCTTAGCAAGAGCCAGTTAATCCATGGTGCCACGCTATCAAAAATTTAAAAATTGGGTCTCGATCCAAGATGGCGACAACATAGGTGGATTTGTGAGCCTCTCCGAACGTGAGTTCCCAAAAAAACTTACTTTTCTTCCCACAGCCCCCTGCCCACCACCAGCCACACTGATACGAGGCCCGGGGACCATTGGTCCCACGTAGGGCCAGATATTGCAGCCCCCAGCTACGGCTGCTCCACTATATGTGACTCACACCTGCTCAGGAGTCCCAGGTCTCAGCTCCCTCCCTGGCTACATTGTCTCGCCCAGCACCCAGCACCAAACTGCTGGTCACCCAGGGAGGCTCTGGGTGCCCGCCCCTCAGAGATACCGGCCCCATTTCTGGCTGAAGTGCCCTGTGAGGGACCTAGGGCCACCACCTACCCTTTGGAGCTTTGGAGCTCTGGAGGCCCCGGCCCACCCTGGCTGAGGCACTCAGCATGTGACCCCAAGCTTGTGTAAGGGACCAGAACCCCAAGCTTGTGTAAGGTGCTGAGCGGAGGCTTCCAGCTCCAGAGGAGGGAACACCCGACCTTCTCCTCCACCCAAGCCTGCTGGTGACACCCCAGATCCATCGCCCAGCTCTGCAGCTGATCCTGGCGCAGCATCCCTAAAAAGGGAAAGTGAAAGTGAAGCTACCACCTCCACCATTCTCCAGGCAGATTTGCATCGCCCCGCCCACCTATCAGAGCCTCCACCTCGGTTCCCACGGTGATGTCGTTAAACAGGAGACAAAGCCCCTCCCCTACGCTGAACAGACTGAGACAACTAAGAGT
>NW_007032326.1:7362-8630 GCF_000164805.1 Carlito syrichta | reverse complement strand
TCTTTTTTAATCCAGTCCTCTTTTGATGGGCAGCATGGTTGTTTCCAGGTTCTTGCCATTGTGAACAACGCTGCAATAAACATACGTGGCAGGTATCTTTTTTATAGAGTGATTTGAGTTCTTCAGGGTATATTCCCAGTAGGGGGATTGCAGGGTCATATGAAAGGTCGATTTTTAGAGCTTTTAGGAATCGCCACACTGCTTTCCACAGAGGTTGCACTAGTTTACACTCCCACCAACAGTGTAGAAGTGTTCCCTTTTCACCACACCCTCTCCAGCAGCTGTTATTTTTTTGAGTTGTTGATAATTACCACTCTGACTGGAGTTAGGTGGTATCTCAGTGTGGTTTGATTTGCATCTCCCTGATGATTAGTGAGGTTGAGCATTTCTTCATGTGTTTCTTGGTTGCTCGGATGTCTTCTTTTGTGAAGTGTCTGTTCATGTCTTTTGCCCATTTTATAATGGGGTTGTTTGTTTTCTTCTTTTCAGTACGCTTCAGTTCCTTGTAGATCCAGGATATTAAGCCTTTGTCAGACCTAGAGTTGGCAAATACTTTTTCCCAGTCTGTAGGCTGTCTCCCTGCTCTCTTGATGGTTTCTTTGGCTTTGCAGAAGCTTGTCAGTTTAATAAGGTCCCACTTGTCTATCTTTTCTCTTATGACCTGTGGGTTTCAGGTTTTGTACAGAATTGGATGCCAGTTCCGATTTCCATGAGAGTATTTCCTTCCTTTTCTAAGGTTCTTATGGTTTGAGGTTTTACATTTAGTTATCTGATCCATTTGGAGTTAACCTTTGTGCATGGGGATAGATAGGGGTCCTGTTTCAATCTTCTGCATGTGGTCAGCCAGTTTTCCCTGCACCATTTACTGAATAGGTTCTCCTCTCCCCAGTAGTAGGTGGTGGGGGCTTTGTCGAAGATGAGTTGGTTGAGAAATTGAGGTTTTGCTTCTGGAATCTCAATTCTGTTCCATTGATCTATATGCCTGTTCCTGTACCAATACCAAGCTGGTTTTGATGATTGTAGCTTTATAATAAAGTTTGAAGTCTGGTATTGTGATACCACCTGCTTTGGTTTTTTTTTGCTGAGGATTGTTCTGGCTATTCTTGGACGTTTGTGTTTCCATATGAATTCCTGTGTTGTTTTTTCTAGGTCTGAGAAGAATGTTGTTGGTAATTTAATGGGTATTGCATTGAATTTGTAGATTGCCTTAGGTAAGATGGACATCTTCACAATGTTGATTCTTCCAATCCATGAGCATGGAATATTTC
>NW_007032326.1:5169-6790 GCF_000164805.1 Carlito syrichta | reverse complement strand
TTAATTACGTTTATGGTTTTATGAAATGTTGAACCAGCCTTGCATCCCAGGGATGAAGCCTACTTGGTCATGGTGGATGATTTTTGAGATGTATTGCTGAATCCGGTTTGCTAGGATCTTGTTGAGAATTTTAGCGTCTATGTTCATCAAAGATATTGGCCTGTAGTTATCTTTCTTTGTTGGATCTTTACCTGGCTTGGGTATCAATGTGATGTTGGCTTCGTAAAATGATTTGGGGAGAGTTCCATCTTTTTCAATCGCCTGGAATACCTTCAGTAGGATTGGTATCAGCTCCTCCTTAAACATCTTGTAGAATTCTGCTGGAAAGCCATCTGGACCAGGGCTTTTTTTTGTAGGAAGTTTTCTAATTACATAGTCAATTTCCTTGATTGTTATTGGTCTGTTTAGGGTATCAATTTTTTCTTGTTCCAACCTAGGTAGGTTGTGTGATGTCAGAAAGTCCTCCATTTCCTTATGGTTTTCAAGTTTGTTTCCATACAAGTGTACGTAGTAGTCCCTAATGATCTTTTGTATTTCTTCAGGGTCAGATGTAACTTGATCTTTTGTGTTTCTGATTATGCATATTTGGTTTTTTTCTCGTTTTTTCTTGGTCAGTCTAGGTAGGGGACCATCAATCTTGTTTACCCTTTCGAAGAACCAGCTTTTTGTTTCATTGATGTTTTGTATTATCTTTTTGTCTTCTAGGTCTGGATTTGGGCTTTTATTTTGGTGATCTGGATTCTTCTGCTGAAATTAGGGTTTTTGTGGTCTTGCTTTTCCAGCTTCTTTAGGTGGCTTGTTAGGTTGTGGATTTCTGTTCCTTCCATTTTCTTCATGTGTGTTTATAGGGATATAAATTCCCCTCTTACTACAGCTTTCAAGGCATCCCAGACATTTTGGTAAGATGTTTCTTCATTTTCATTTTTTCCAGGTATCTTTTGATCTCTGTTTTGATTTTGTCATTGACCCAGGAGTTGTTTAGCATCATGCTGTTTAGTATCCATGTCTTTGTGGGTCTGGGGGGGCTTTGTTGGAGTCAATGTTTATTTTTACTCCACTGTGGTCCAAGAAGGTGCATGGTAGGATATCCGTCCTTTTAAATTTGCTTATGCTTCATTTATGGTCGAGTATGTGGTCGATCTTAGAATATTTCCATGTGGTGATGAGTAGAATGTGTATTCTGTGGTCTTTGGATGGAGTGTTCTGTAGGTATCAATTAAGTCCATTTGGTACAAAGTCACATTGAGGTTCCAGATTTTCTTGCTGATTTTGTCTCCTGATGATCTGTCTAGGGTTGTGAGTGGGGTATTAAAGTCCCCAGTTATGATAGTGTAGGAGTCAATATCTTTCTTTAGTTTTCCAAGAAGTTGCTTTATAAAAGTTGGCGCACCTATGTTGGGTGCATATATGTTTAGGATAGATTTTTTTGTTGTTGATGGATTGAGCCTTTTATCATTATGTAGTGGCCTTCTTTATCTTTTTTGATTTTTAATAGCTTGAAGGGTATATTGTCTGAAATTAAGATTGCTACTCCTCCTTTCTTTTGTATTCGTTCGTCTGAAAGTTTGTTTCCCATCCTCTTACTTTGAGTCTGTGGGTGTCCTTTCTAGTGAGGTGAGTC
>NW_007032326.1:0-4959 GCF_000164805.1 Carlito syrichta | reverse complement strand
TGAAGGCAATAGATTGTTGCTGATGATATTTTATTCATTTTGCATTCTATGTCTTTTCAGTGGTGCATTTAGTCCGTTCACATTTAGGCTAATAATTGAAATGCAAGAGTTGATCCCTGTCATAAGGTTCTTACAGAGTTGTTCCTCTTTGTTTGTTGCCTTTCTTTGGGTTTTGGAGTTGGTTCATGTGTGTTTTTAATCTTTTGCTTTACTCTTGTAAAGAATACTGTTGTTCTTTTTTCTTTTTCTTCTGTGTTCAGTACTTTCTTAAGTGTTTCTTGTAGAGGTGGTCTGGTGGCAGCATAGGTTCTTAGGGATTGGATGTCTGGAAAAGATTTCAATTCTCCCTCACTAATGGAGCTTAATTTGGCTGAGTAGGTTATTCTTGGTTGAAATTGTTTCTTTTTTAGAACTTTGAAGATAGGGCTCCAGGCTCTCCTGGCCTGCAGGGTTTCTGTGGATAAATCTGCTGCTATTCTAATTGGTTTTCCCTGGTAGGTAGTCTGGCCTTTTTCTCTTGTTGCCTTTAGGATTTTTCCTTTTGTAGCTACTTTGTTTAGGCGAATTATTATGTGTCTAGGAGTTGGTCTTCTCATTTGTTGTCTTGCAGGGGTTCTCTGAATCTCTTGTGTTTGGATTTTTTCATCCTTAATGAGATGAGGGAAGTTTTCTTGAATGATTTCATGAAATGTTTGTTCTGATGTGGCTTCTGTTTCTCTCTCTGCCTCAGGAACCCCAATTACTCTTAGGTTTGGTCTCTTGAAGTGATCATTCATCTCTTGCAGGTTTTGTTCTGTCATTTTGAGCTTTTTTTCTATGCTTTTGACATTTTGAGTTAGTTCTGTGTTTTGGTCTTCGAGCTCTGAGATTCTTTCTTCTGCTTGGCTGATTCTGCTTTCCATGCTTATTAGTCTGTTGTTCATTTCCATCACAGTATTCTTTACTGCTGTCATTTCTGACATCAGCTCCTTCCTATTTTCCTCTTGTCCCTCCTCGATTTTTTAATTCTCTCCATTAATGTCTTGATGTCTGTGTTTGCCGCATGAAACCAGTCATTCTGGGGGCTCTTCATTGTTTGTGTTCCAGAATCTGTTTTCTCAGTGTCTGATTTCCCAGGGGTCTGTGTGAGACCTATATTCTTTTGATTTTTCTTCATTTGTGCGGTTTTTCCCCCCTCCCTACTTTTTCTTTTCCTCCACGTCACTGTCTTCTTTAATTCTGTTATTCAGGGGTAAAGGGATTGGTTTTACTTCTGTTTGTTCAATCTCCTATTCTTTATGTTTGCCCTCTTACTTTGTTCAATTCTGGAGTTGCACTGAAGGTTGGAGGTGATCCTTAGTGCAGTTTTGAGATTTACTTAAGTGGGGAGCTGTGATTCAAAGTCTATCTGCAGGTCCTGGTTTTCGCTGACAGGTGTGTGGATAATGTGGATCCCACTTCCCACTGCCCTGGAATCTGTCCGTGCAGTGGGGCTGTAGGTTTACTCCCTGAAATAAAATGTGGTTAGCAGAGGGGAGAGAATGGAGCAGATAGTGGGTTGAAGAGAGGAGTGGAGAGGTAGAGGAGTAAGGGGGAAACAAATGAGTGTGCCAACAAATAGAGAGAGAGGCCTATACTGAGACAGATAACAACAATAGACCACAGCTACAGACGAACCGACTCTCATACAAAAAATAAAAAGTAAATATAAAACATATAGTGATGCTAACATACAAGCTAACCAACCACCTTGTTAGTGTGCTGTTCCTCTATACAAAGATATGGTTTACAGAGAGAAGAAAAGAGAAGAAAAGGAAAAGGAAAAAAGAAAAAAGGGAACAGTACAGTAGGAACAGAATTAAGTCATTAAACTAACAGAATCAATGAAGCACACTCTGAGACATTTCGTTTAAGTCCAATGTCCTTTCAGGTCTGATTTCTAGTTTTCTTTTCAAGGTGGTACATTAGGTTTCAGTTAAGGTCAGTTGCCCCTGGTCTGCTGTGAAGGACAGTTCAGATTACCCTCCGTTCAGCACTCTGGTCTATGTCTTTATCAAGCTTGTTTCTCCCGTTTCGGTGTTGTTACCTTGAATCGCCAGCAGGTGGTGCTATCTCAGCTGCTCACCCCAGAGAGGGTGGGGCCGGACAGGACCAAGATGACTGCCTGTCTCAGGGCAGTCGACAGGTGACTTACAGCGGGCAGGTAGGACGTCTCGGTCGCAAGAGAGGTGGCAGCGATCCCAGCAGATCTTCCCTGAAGGGGTTTGAAGTGGATCACCTCTGGCCCGGGTGGTGTGATGTGCTATGGCCATCATGGAGTCCGCGGTGGTGGCGGCGGTGGGGGGGTGGCTGCGGCGGCGGCACCTTTTGCACCGCAGTGAATGTCCAGTCTGTTACGATTCCCCAGCGGTGGCAATGGCCAAGCTCTGTATGAAGAGCAGGCTGCAATGTTGAGGTCCGCAACCCCCTGGGGTGAGAGTCAGAGACCCACTGCAGATCTCCTTTGCAGAGGGCTTCACAGACCGAGTTGTCCCATTGCCATCTTGCCACCTCCTCTTCTTTCTTCTGTTTCATGATCTTATTGGTCTGTCTCTGTGTAGCTACCAGTATTCTTTAGGGAATTTTCCTTCTGTGTTTTTTTCTTCACTTCTCTCCAGTCTTGTGTCTCTTCTGCACCTGTTAGTTGGTATGTATGTCTGTTTTCCCTCTCACTCTTCTTGCTTTCTAACTTCCTACTGACCCCCCCTTCCTCCATTATTTTCCTCTTTTGTACCTCCTTTTGCTCCAGGGACCCAAGCTACACCCTGTTGCACAGACAGATTGTAAGACAGTAGTAAATAGGTTGCAGTGTGCTCATACACTTGTTGGTGGATGTGTAATCAGCATATAGATTCTGAATCACAGTTACCTCCTCAATTAAACCTCAAAACTGCGAAAAGCACAGCCCACACTCCAACCTCAAAAGTGAACAAAGAAAGAGGACTCTCATAAAGAAGAACAGGAGATTATACAAGTGAAACAAAAGTAAACACACTTTCCCTGAAAAACTGAATTAAAGAAGGGGAGGGAAAGGGGGAGAGAGAGAAAAATCTACACAAATGAAGAAAAACCAAAAGAAGAATATGGGTCTCTCCCAGACCCCTGGGAGGGCAGACACTGAGAAAACTGACTTCAGAATGCAAACAATGAAGAGCCCCCAGAATGACTGGTCTCAAACTACAAACCTAGATATCAAGACATTAATGGAGAGATTAAAAAGAATTGAGAACAGACAAGAAGAAACTAGGAAGGAGCTGATATCTGAGATAACAGTAATAAAGAATACTGTGAAGGAAATAAATAACAAACTGATAAGCATGGAAAGCAGAATTACCCAAGCAGAAGAAACAATCTCAGAGCTTGAGGACCAAACTATAGAACTAACCCAAACTCTTAAAAACACAGAAAACAAGCTCAAAAAGACAGAAAAAAAACCTTCAAGAGATGAGCGACTACTTCAAGAGACCGAACCTAAGAGTAATTGGCCTTCCTGAGGCAGAAAGAGAGACAGAGACGACACTGGAACAAACCTTCCATGAGATCAAGAAATCTTCCCTTATCTAATCAATGATGCAAAAATTCAAACACAACAGATTCAGAGAACCACTGCAAGACAACAAATGAGAAGACCAATTCCTAGACACATAATAACTCACCTAACAAAGTAGGCATAAAACAAACAATTCTAAAGGCAGCAAGAGAAAAAGGCTAGATCACCTACCATGGAAAGCCAATTAGAATAGCAGCAGACTTATCTACAGAAACCCTGCAGGCTAGGAGAGCTTGAGGCCTATCTTCAAAGTCCTAAAAGATAAACAATTTCAACCAAGAATAATCTACCCAGCCAGATGAAGTTTCATCAGTGAGGCAGAATTAAAATCTTTCCCAGATATCCAATCCCTAAGAACTTATACTGCCACCAAACCACCTCTACATGAAACACTCAAGAAAGTAATAAACACAGAAGAAAAAGGGAAAAAAAGAACAACGTTCTTCACAAGAGTACAGGAAAAAGAATAAAATACACATGAACCAACACCCAAAACAAAAGAAAGACCATAAACCAAGTGGAAGAACAACTCTATAAGAACTCTATGATAGGGATGATCTCTCACATTTCAATAATTAGCCTGAACGCAAATGGACTAAATGCACCACTGAAAAGACATTGAATGGCAAAATGGATAAAATATCACCAGGCAACAATATACTGCCTTCAAGAGACCCATCTCACTAGAAAGGACATGCACAGACTCAAGTAAGAGGATGGGAAACAAATTTTCAGGCGAATGGAACACAAAAGAAAAGAGGAGTCACGATCCTAATTTCAGACAAAATACTATTTAAGCTATCAAAAATTAAAAAAGATACTGAGGGCCACTACATAATGATAAAAGGTTCACTCTATCAACAAGAAATATCTATCCTAAACATATATGCACCTAACATAGGTGCACCAACTTTTATAAAGCAACTCCTAGGAAAACTAAAGAAGGATATTGACTCTAACACCATCATAACTGGGGACGTTAATAACCCACTCACAACCCTAGACAGATCATCAGGACAAAAAATCAGAAATGAGATCCAGAACCTCAATGTGACTCTGGGCCAAATGGACTTAATTGATAGCTACAGAACACTCCATCCAAAGACCAGAGAATACACATTCCACTCATCACCACATGGAAAGTATTCCAAGATCGACCACATAATTGGCCATAAATTAAGCATAAGCAGATCTAAAAGGACCAAAATTCTACCATGCACCTTCTCGGACCACAATGGAATAAAAATGAACATTAACACCAACAAGATCCCCCCAAAACCCACAAAGACATTGTGACTAAACAGCATGAGGTTAAACAACTCCTGGGTCAATGATGAAATCAAAACAGAGATCAAAAGATACCTGGAAACAAATGAAAATGAAGAAACATC
>NW_007032325.1:0-411 GCF_000164805.1 Carlito syrichta | reverse complement strand
TCCTGGGCTCAAATACACCTCACCTTGTTCTCCCAATGTTTTGGAATTACAGGCATGAGCGACCATGCCCAGCAAGAAGTTACTTTCCACATATACACACCCGTGTACTAGTAGGTACATAGGTATACATATGTTACATGAATATGCAAACACATGTATATTATACACATATATTTTGTTGTACGTTATTGGAGAAGTTTAGAGTTTAGATATGTTATTAAAGTGAATTCTCAACTTATAAGTGAACCAAAAGGACCAGTTTGGGTATAAAAAGAAAAACAACAATGTAGAATGTTTGTGCAAACTTAATGAGATTAATTTAAAATATTTTTTAAAGTTTTAAGTGAAGTATTTTATTTTTTTTTATTTTTTTTTTTTTTGAGTTGGAGTCTCACTCTGTCGCCCAGACTG
>NW_007032324.1:0-571 GCF_000164805.1 Carlito syrichta | reverse complement strand
GTGTTTCAAATTTTATTTTTATTTTCCCACATCTTTCATTTTTCCATCTGTGCTTCATAATCAGTGAAGTCTGGCTCTTGAGAGGCAACTGTGAGCTGTCGTAATTTGAAACCAGCCACAGTGGGAATATTTGAACCATGAAAATCAGCAAACATTACAAATCAGAGCCTTTTCCCCAGAGAGCTGGTTGTCAAACATTTACCAGCACTTTGCTGTTTATAACCACCATTTGTTAAGGTCACCTTACAGCCCATTGAGTGATACGTGATAGAGAGCAGTCATGATTCTTACTACTTGCCAGGTAAAGAGCACTTTACTAACATTAGCTCATTTAATCCCAACAACAGATGTCACAAGGTAGGTGCTATTATCTTTTGCATCTGACAGTCGAAATGGAGGCAGAAAGAAGCGAAGTAAATTGCCTAATGTCCCACAGCTAATAAGTGGCAGCAAACATTAGAGCTGGGATTGGCAACCAGGGAGTTTTACTGCAGGATCTTAGACCCCACTGTACTACGCTGTTTTGTACCTCTGCTCCTGCCAACAACTCCGCAGCCACCTTCAAAGGCCC
>NW_007032323.1:0-543 GCF_000164805.1 Carlito syrichta | reverse complement strand
TAGATAGCTAGCAAGTTAAATGAGGTGGCTAGCCAGCTTGCTAGCTTAAGTCAGCTAGGTGAGTCAGCAGGCAACCAGCTGGCTAACAAGTTATGTCAGTTGGTTAAGTCAGGTTGCAAACCGCTGACTAGCTAGTTATTTCAGCTAGTTATTTCAGCTGGCTATCTAGGAAGGTAGCTATATTCATTAGCTAGTTATGGTAGCTAGGTAGCTAGTTAAGTCAGCTACTTAAGTCAGCTGGGTAGCTAGATAGCTAGCTAGATAGCTAGCTAGTTAAGCCAGCTAGATAAACCAGCAGGCTAGCTAGGTAACTAGCTGACTAAGTCAGCTAGTTAAGTCAGCTTGCTTGCTAGTTAAGTCATTGAGTTAAGTCAGCTGGTTAGCCAGCTGCCTAGCTGTGTAGCTACCTAGATGAGTCAGCTGGCTAGCCCATTTTATAGCTAGTTAAGCAACCTAGTTAAGTCAGCTCACTAGCCAGCTGGCTAGCTAGGTACCTAGGTAGTTAAGTCAGCTGGCAAACCAGCGGGATACATAGGTGGCTAG
>NW_007032322.1:0-429 GCF_000164805.1 Carlito syrichta | reverse complement strand
CTAGTTGATTAATGAACTAGGCAGCTGGCCAACCAGGTGACTAATCTAGCTGACTTAACTAGTTATCCAGCTGGCTATCCAGCTTTCTTAAATAGCTCTTTACCTCTCAAGGCTCCTGGGTAGCCAGCTGAATTAACTAGCTGACTTAATTAGATAGCCACCTGGCTAGTCAACTGACTTAACTAGGTAACTACCTAGCTAGCAAGCTGCCTAGCCAACAGACTTAACTGTCTAGCCATCAGAATAGCCAGCTGACTTAAGAGCTGACTTAATTAGCTAGTCAGCTGGCTAGCCAACTGACATAACAAGGTCACTACCTAGCCAGACAGCTGGCTAGCCAGTGGATTTATCTAGCTGTTGTAAATAGCAGGCCTGCTTCATAGCCAGTTTAATTAACTAGCTTGCTACATAGCTAGCCAGCTGGCTATC
>NW_007032321.1:0-551 GCF_000164805.1 Carlito syrichta | reverse complement strand
TGCAATACCGTTAGCTCATGGACCAGCACAAATCAATAACAAAGTTTTGTTGTTGTGGTTTTGAGTTGGGGGTCTCACTCTTGGTCAGGCAAGAGTACAGTGGCTCCCTGCAGCCTCCACCTCCTGGGTTCAAGCAATCCTCCCACCTCAGCCTCCCAAGAAGCTGGGACTACAGGTGCTGGCCACCATGCCTGGCTAATTTTTTTAGTTTTTGTAGAGACGAGGTCTCACTGTGTCTCCCAGGCTGGTCTCAAACTCCTGAGCTCAAGTGATCCTCCTGCCTCAGTCTTCCAAAGTGTTGGGATTACAGGTGTGAGCCACCGTATTTTAATGCCTCTGCTGGGAATAAGAAATTATTCAGTGGTGGCTAGCTAGGATTAAAGATAGGACAGCAAATTCAATGTGAGAATGCCAAATAGAGAAAAGTATTGAGGAAAAAAGGGCAGATTGGACAAGACTCTGTATGCTGGGTTTTTTTTTAAAGATCATGGTCAATGGAGACCCACTGAAGGTGTGTAAGCAAGGAAGGGACGTGGTGAGAGAGGCATCTG
>NW_007032320.1:0-384 GCF_000164805.1 Carlito syrichta | reverse complement strand
TGTCTTAACTAGTTGACTTAACGTGCTACCCAGCTTGCTAGACAGCTCACTCAACTTGCTCACTTAACTTGGCTATCTGGCAAGCCAGCTGACTTTATTAGCTCTCTACCGCTCTAGCCAGGTGGATAGTCAGCTGACTTAATTAGCTAGTCAGATTACTAGCCAACTGACTTTACTAGCTCTCTAGCTAGCCAGGCGGCTGGCCAGCTGACTTACCTACCTGAATTAACTAGCTGGCCTTCTCCCTAGCCAGCTGTATTAACTATCTTGCCACGTAGCCAGCCAGCTAAATTAACTAGGTGACTTAACTAGCTAGCCAGCTGTCTAGCCAGCTGACTTAACTAGTAAGCTACCTAGCTAGCCAGGTGGCTATCCAGCTGACTT
>NW_007032319.1:0-551 GCF_000164805.1 Carlito syrichta | reverse complement strand
GAGCCATTGTTTTGGAAAGAATCATAAGTAGGACCATGGATATAAGCAGTTTTAAGAATCTCAAAAAAGTTTTGGGGCTTAGTTTGTGTATTTTTTGCATATACCACTAACCAACAGGATAACTGTTAGCATTTTGAAGCATTTCCTCCAACAAACAATAATATTTCTAACCACAGCTATATCGCTTGCATAATTTAACTCTTAGATGATGAGTGTTGTTTGTTGTTGTTGCTGTTGTTTGTTTTGTTGTTGTTGTTTTTACGATTTTTGTGTCTTATAAATAACCTTGGGGAAAATCAATGACAAGAAAGTACCCATGGGACCAAAAAGTGAAAATGTCTTTAAAGATGTTGATTCTGGTTTAAGTATAAGTTCACATTTAATATCTTAGACTGGCCGGGTGCGTTGGCTCAAGCCTGTAGTCCCAGCACTTTGGGAGGCCGAGGTAAGGGGATGGCTTGAGCCCATGGGTTCAAGAACAAAATGGGCAACTTGACAGCCTGTAGTTCCAACTACTTGGAAGGCTGAGGCGGAAGGATCACCAGAGTCCA
>NW_007032318.1:0-479 GCF_000164805.1 Carlito syrichta | reverse complement strand
CCCGGGCCAGGCACAGAGACTCCGTCTCTGCACTCATACAAACAGGGTTCTGGGAATGATGTACCTGTCGCCCCTGTCACTCTGGGGGATGAGGGGGGAGGATCGCCAGAGCTCGAGATTTTGAGGCTTGCGAGGAATGACGGTCATGTCCCTGAGCCCCAGCCTGGGCCCCAGAGCCCGACCGTGTCTCCAAAAACATCAGAATCGTACACAGATTCTCAACTGCACGTGGTGTGTTCATAGAGCCATTGGCTTTAGATCCAGGACAAATGAGATTGGGGGAAAGAAATGTCCTCGGGTGAGGGATGTAACCCTGATATTTCTCTGCAGAAGGTCCTCATTGCTGAGTCAGAGCTTTGGACTGCTTGGGGCAAATTTCTAACCTTGGAGAGGAGAGCTGGCAGGAACCCAGCCAGGGAGCTTCGAGAACTCATGCACCAAAGCAGAGGTAGTCATTTGGGGAGTTTAGGGCTATAAGG
>NW_007032317.1:0-398 GCF_000164805.1 Carlito syrichta | reverse complement strand
GAATACAGCTGGAGATCATCATACTAAGTGAATTATCACGGAAACAAAGAACTGAATACTGCAATTCTCATTAATAAGAGTGACCCGAACCCTAGTCACATTAGCACAAGGGTGGGATCAGCAGTCTCTGGGCACTCCTAGGAGAGGAAGGGAGGAAGGAGGAGAGGGAACACAAAACAACAAAAAGAGTATCTGGTCCTCCCCCAGGGGAAGTGAGGGCTAGTTAGAAACCAAAACTTCACATGTATGCAGCCTATTTATGCAGTAAATCTTCACTTGTACCCCACAACTCTATGATAAATAAATATTTTTTTAAAAACTTTATTGTTGCCTGTAATTCCGGCTACTCGGAAGGCTGAGGCGGAAGGATCGCCGGAGCCCAGCAGGTCGAGGCTGCG
>NW_007032316.1:0-2584 GCF_000164805.1 Carlito syrichta | reverse complement strand
GGGGTGAGAGTGGGCAGCTTTGTCTTGTTCCAGTTTTCCAGGGGAAATGTTTCTAGTTTCTGTCCACTTAGCAATATGTTAACTGTAGGTTTGTCATAGATGACACTTGCAGTTTTGAGGTATGTTCCTTCTATACCTAGGTGTTTGAGGGTTTTTATCAAGAAAGGATGCTGGATTTTATCAAAAGCTTTTTCTGTATCTAATGAGATAATCATGTGGTTCTTGTTTTTGCAACTGTTGATGTATTTAATGACATTATTGTCTTGTGAATGTTGAACTAGCCCTGCCTCCTGGGAATGAAGTCTACTTGGTCATGGTGGATGATATTTGAGATGTGTTTTTGGATCCAATTTGCTAGAATCTTGTTGATGATTTTTGCATCTATGTTTATAATAGGTATTGGTCTGTAGTTATATTTTTTCTGTTGGATCTTTACCTGGTTTGGGTATCAGTGTGATGTTAGCTTTGTAAAAATATTCAGGGAGAATTCCATCTTTCTCAATTGCCTGGAATACTTTCTATAGGATTGGTATCATCTCCTCCTTGTACATTTTGCAGAATTCTGTTGGAAAACCATCCAGTTCAGGGCTTTTTTTTTTTTGTAGGTAGTTTTCTTATGACATAGTTAATTTCCTGGGTTGTTACTGATCTATTTACTGTGTCAATGTCTTCTTGTTTCAATCTGGAGATGTTGTGTGATGTCAGATGTTGTTTCCATACTGATGTACATAGCAATCTCTGATAATCTTTTGTATTTCTTCAGGGTCAGTTGTGATTTAATCTTTTGTATTTCTGATTGTGTTTTGGGGGGCTTTCTCTCTCATTTTCTTGGTCATTCTGGCTAGGGGCCCATCAATCTTGTTAATTCTTTCAAAGAATCAAGAGCTCTTTATTTCTTAACAAGGAAGCCCTCTGACTTTCATGGCTAGTTTTTAACTGTCAAATTAATTACTCTTAACTTTTCATTAAATTTCTTCAAAGTATCAAATGAGCTTAGCATCAGTCCACTCATATTTCTTCCATCTTTCTCAAATAGTGAATCTATTGAATCAACTAGAGTGTTTTCTTCCACCAGAATGTATAATTCATTAGTAGGGAAAGGTTTTTGTTGTTGTTGTTGTTTGTTTGTTTGTTTAGAAAGCTGGATTTATTAAGATGACAGAAAAGCTCTCACAGTAGGAGGGCAACCAAAGAGGTTACCTGGGAAAGTTTTAATAATTGTTCTGCAGTCATATCAGGGACTATCTGTGCTTCTTTCTACCACCAGTGTTGATATTCTCAGGGTTAGCCAGGAATGAGGTGATCAAGCCAACACCAAAATCCCACTATAGTGACTGCTTTCTGGAACTACTCCTGACACTAACTGTTGCAGTTAGACTCTCCAAGAATCATATTCTGAGATGGAGTTTAGTATGCGGAAAGTTTATCAGAGAGTGTTCCTGGGATCAATGCCTATGGAAAGAAAAGAACAAAAGTAGGCATAGGGAGAACTTGTGCTGTAATGTAGTCTCAACAAAGGCCTCTTCAGCTTCTCTGGCAAACTCTAAAGGTAGGGTTGCCCTTGAGTTATCCCTAGTTGGGTAAAGAGAGCTGTGCCTTTATTAGCCTGCATCAACTGGTGATTGGGATGCAGGCTGCCCCAGAAAAAAGGGTGAGACCTTGGCCAGGAAAGGTATTTCAGAAAATACCTGCTTCCCAGAAAGGGTAGACAGCTGAGACTTCTCTGTCAGCAGCACTTCTCTCAGATGGAGTATTTCCCTCATTCCTAAAAGATGTCTGGGTGACATATTAGAGCATCAACCATATGCCACCAATTTGACATACAGAAGGTCCATTAGGAAGGCTGTGTGAAGCCACAGAAAGAAGAAGGTCATCTGTATACTATGAAGACAGTTCTAACCAAGAATCAAATTGGCTGGAACCTTTATCTTGGATTCCTAGCCTCCAGAACTGGGAGAAAATTAATTTTGTTGTTTAAGCTAAAAAAAAAAAAATCCAAGGACATTAAAATAAAATGCCATGGCTAGGCACAGTGGCTCATGCCTGTAATCCCAACTGTTTGGGAGGCCAAGGCAGGAGGATTGCTGGAGTCTAAGAGTTCAAGACCACCCTGGGCAGCACAGTGAGACCTCGTCTCTACAAAAAATTTTTAAAAATTTAAAAAATTAACCAGGCATGGTGGTGTGTGCTTGCAGTCCCAGCTACTCGGGAGGCTGAGGCTAAAGGATCACCTGAAACCCAGGAGATCAAGACTATGGTGAGCCATGATGGCTCTCTGCACTGCAGCCTGAATGACAGTGAGACACTGATTCAAAAAATAAAATAATTTTATTATATTAAAAAGTAAGTGTCAAGTAAATAACGACAATTAAAAACATTTTGAGGGTCAGGGTCTCACTCTATTTCCCAGCCTGGAATGCAGTGGCATGATCATGGTTCATCACAACCACCTCCAACTCCTGAGCTCAAGTGATCCTCCTGAGTCAGTCTCCTGAGTAGCATGCGCCACCATAGCTGGCTAACTAAAAAAAAATTGTAGAGGTGAGTTGCCCTCTACAATTGCAATGTTGCCCAGACTGATCTT
>NW_007032315.1:0-390 GCF_000164805.1 Carlito syrichta | reverse complement strand
TAATTTCTAGGCTGGTGGTGAGTGTCAGTCATGTCCCTGGGTCCAGTCTGGGCCACAGAGTTATACCCTGTCTTCAAAAACATCAGAATTGTACACAGATTTTCAACTGCGCTTTGTGTGTTCACAGGGCAACTGTCTTTAGATCCAGAAAAAATGAGATCGGGGGAAGAAATATCCCCAGGTGAGGGATGCATCCCTTGCCTTTCTTGGTGGAAGGTCCTCATTGCTGAGTTGGAGGTTCGGCCTGCCTGAAGCACATTTCACATTTCGGAGAGGAGAGCCAACAGAAACCCAGCCAGGGAGAATCGGGAACTTCCGCAACAAATTAGTAGCATCCATGGGGGGAGTTTGTGGCTGAAAGGCACTGAGCTTGTTGGACCTTCACATGTG
>NW_007032314.1:0-390 GCF_000164805.1 Carlito syrichta | reverse complement strand
ATTGCCTTTGGAGTATAATATGATTACATTACTATATGGCAAATATAATATGATTACATTACTATATGGCAAAAGTACTGGATCAGCACTCCCATAATTATGTTACACTAAATGAGACTGAGTCTTGCACTCTTGGCTGACTTTGAAGAAGCAAGCTGCTATGAGTCCTACAGCCAAGCAACAACAACACCCTCCCGCACACACACACACACACTCACACAATTAATTGCAAAAACTTGAATGAGATTTTCCATCGCAGAGTCAAAAGGCTTCTTCCTTTATTTCTTCATATAGATCTAATTTTTTTCTTAACATCAGGTATTCAAATTATCAGGAATTTTTGTGTATAATGTGAAATAATTTTGTTTTTTGCAAATTGAAACACCATTT
>NW_007032313.1:0-453 GCF_000164805.1 Carlito syrichta | reverse complement strand
GCCAGCCAGCTTAACTAGCTGGCCACCTAACTTACCAGCCTGCTAACAAGGTGTCTTAAATTGTCAGCCATTTAGCTAGAGAGCCTTCTAACCAGCTGGCTTAACTAGATAGACATTTGGCTAGCCAACTGGCTTGACTAGGTAGCCACTTAGCTAGCCAGCTGGCTAGCCAGCTCACTTAACTCACTTACTTAACTAGCTAGCCAATCAGCAAGCCAGCTGACTTAATTTGCTAGCTACCTACCTAGTCAGGTGGCTAGTCATCTGACTTAACTAGCGAGGTACATAGCATGCCAGTTGACTAGCCACTTGAATTAATTAGCTGACTAAACCAGCTAGCCAGCTGGCTGGCCAGCTGATTCAACTATCTGACATAACTAGTTAGCCCGCTGACTAGCCAGCTGACAACTAGCTGACACCTCTAGTTAGCCAGGTGTCTAGCCAGCTGACATA
>NW_007032312.1:0-635 GCF_000164805.1 Carlito syrichta | reverse complement strand
ATTTGGAAGTCTTGCCCTAAAACAACAAATGCAAGTCTTAGGTTCAGTCCTAAATGCCATCCACTGTCAAGTCAGAAAACGATTGCCAATTAGTTTAACTACCGATGTTCATTCTTTTAAGCCAAGTGATGTGGTATGGGTAAAAGAGTGAAATGTACAACCCTAAAGCCCCTCTGGAGGGGGCCATTCGCTGTTCTTTTCCAGGAAGGCCCTTTACCCTCCCCCTCCTATACCTGGTTCCAAAGGCCAAATCCCACCTCCTCTTATTCCTGGACAATGGGTCTATTTTTCCAACCAAAAAACTAAAACCCATATTAATCCAAAATGGTCTGAGCCTCTTCAAATAGTTTTGTCCACTCCCATGGCAGCAAAACTTATCACGGCCCAACGTCAGGTTACCCCATGGATTTACATTTCCCGTCTTAAACCTGCCACCCCTCCTTCCTCACGATCTACCCATAATAATACTTGTCCACCTACCCACAGGTACACCTGCTCCAAGGTTCCAGAACAGCCACTCAGATTTCACTTGTCCCGACTCGCCACCCACCTAAATCCAAATCCAAACAAACATCCTGGATTCAGCACAGGAAACTTGTAGCCCTTGGCCCCTTTCCTTTCTTGGCTTAATTGCC
>NW_007032311.1:0-391 GCF_000164805.1 Carlito syrichta | reverse complement strand
AGTATGTCAAAGGAGTCAACCATAAAGTCTCAATTCCTTAGACAATTTAAAATTTGCCAGTTGCGGAGGCTCACACCTGTCAATCTAGCACTTTGGAAGGCCAAGGCAAGGGGACTGCTTGAGTCCAGGGGTTTGAGATCAGCCTGGGAAACTTGGTAAGACCTCATCTCTATGGTAAAAAAAAATTAGCCATGTGTGGTGGCATGTACCTGTGGTTCAGGTAACTTGGAAGGTTGAGGTGGAAGGATCACCTGAGCCCAGCAGGTTTAGTCTGTGGTGGCCGTGAGCATGCAACTGTACTCCAGCCAGGAAACAGAGTGAGACTCCTACTAAAAAAAAATAATAATTCATAGGCAACACTAAAGTAACGGAGAAGGGGGAAGGAGGAGTT
>NW_007032310.1:0-460 GCF_000164805.1 Carlito syrichta | reverse complement strand
TACTCAGACAGTGTGGTACATGGCAAATGAAACAGATTATTTTTTATCTCCAAGGAGTTTACAATTTTGGAGAGGCACAAGGAAATCATAATGTAGCAATAACTAGAAAGCAGTTTCTCTCATAAAATTATCACAATACAGACTAGATTATTCTTATGATGATCCCCGGAAAAAAAATATGTTGTTATTTGAACATCCAGGAACTTTTACATGAGGACTTATTCTTTGTCTGCTATAGTGAAAATTTTTAAAAATGTGTCAAGAAAGAGGGTTGAATCAAAGTCACTTGCGAAAGAGATAATTAAGAATGTAGAAGCATTAAGAATGATGTGTTGATTTTCTTAAAAGGATTCTAACACTGCTGAAGCTTTGATAGCATTATACATTTGTATGAGCTGCTGCCATTTTTGTGTTTTGTTATTTTGGAGGAGGAGTTATTAGAAACCTCAGAATGCTCTGG
>NW_007032309.1:0-508 GCF_000164805.1 Carlito syrichta | reverse complement strand
ACTTAAGAAAATTTTAAATCAGTGACTCTAAAATTCTTTGGTCTGTGGATGTCTCTCCACTCTTAAAAGTCATGGAGGACTCCAGAGAGCTTTTGTTTATTGAATTGTATCGACCAACATTTTAAAAATTAAAATTTAAAAATTAAATTTGAGAAATTAAAAGTAGTTTGGTTATGAATTCTCAATAGCAATAATAAGCGATTATATTTTAACATCAATGAAATATATTTTTTTTTTATTATAGAGATCATTGACTTTATGACACACCCTGTTTCAACTTAGATGTGAAAACTGATGATGTGTTAATGAAAACATTCCAGTCCACACATCTACGGTAAGTCATCTTTCTCGACGTGAAAGTTTGTGTAGGTCAAGGAGCATCCACCATAGCAACCTTCCTGCGAGCCAGGTCTTGACACCACGCTCCACTTCTGATTGGTACATTCTCTTCCAACCTGATTTGGCTTGGTTTCTTCAGGAGATATGTTCAGTACATTGACTGAACTGT
>NW_007032308.1:0-396 GCF_000164805.1 Carlito syrichta | reverse complement strand
TGAGAAACTTCTTGGAGGGATTAATTGTATTTTTGTTGTCATTTAGTTCAAAGTATTTGTCTTAATATCCCTTGAGATTTATTCTTGGCCCTTGTTATTTATTACAGAAATGTGTTAATAGCGACATATTTTTAGATTTTTCCAGCTATAGTTCCATTAATGATTTGTAGTCAGGTTCCACTGTTTTCTGAATGCATGCATTGTGCGTTTTCAATGTGTTAAGGTATGTTTTATGGCCCAGAATGTGGCCAATTTTGCTGAATGTTCCATGTGAGCTTGAAAATGGTATGTATTCTGCTGTTGTTGGACTAATCAGTCTATAGATGTTAATTATATCCAATTGCTTGATGGTACTATTTAGTTCAACTATGTTCTTCTTTTTTTTTTTTTTTTTTT
>NW_007032307.1:0-397 GCF_000164805.1 Carlito syrichta | reverse complement strand
TCTATTTATATAGTCTTTCATAATTCCTTTTAACAATATTCCATAGTTATCAATGTCCTGTCTTGTATTTGCTTTGTTAAAGTTATTCCTATGTACTTTATTCTTTTTGATGCTATTATAAATGGATTTCCATTTTATTCTCCATTTTTGTATTTTGTTTTATTCATTTCTCATTTCATTCAGTTCAAATAGAAACATAACAAGTATTTGTATATTGATCTTCTATCACAAAATTTTGCTGAACTCATTTATTAGGTCTAATAGCTTTTGTTGTAGATTTCTTATAAGGTTATATCTTCTAAAACTAGAGAAAATTTCACTTATTCCTTTTCTTTTTTTTTTCTTTTTGAGTTGGAGTCTCACTCGGTCACCCAGACTGGAGTGCAGTGGCCACTCC
>NW_007032306.1:0-399 GCF_000164805.1 Carlito syrichta | reverse complement strand
AGTTGTATGTAGATCATGATGAAAGTTTTTTTTAAATTACTTTTTACAATTTTTTTGTCTTATCATCATAGGAAGTTTTACACAAGAAACATAAAGTAAGGGATGTTTTTTTTTGAGTTGGAGTCCCACTCCACCACCCAGGCTGGAGTACAGTGGCACAGTCACAGCCACCCCAGCATCGACCTGGTGGACTCTGGTGATACTTCTGCCTCACTTTCCAAGTAGCTGAAACTACAGGTGCACACAATCATGCCCAGTTCAATTTATTTTATTTTTTTATTTATTTATTTATTTATTTATTTATTTATTTATTGTAGAGATGCAGTCTTGAACCCGTGGCCTCAGGCAATCCACTTGCCTGTGCCTCCCAAAGTGCTGGGATTACAGAAGAAAGGAATT
>NW_007032305.1:0-524 GCF_000164805.1 Carlito syrichta | reverse complement strand
TCAGCTAGTTAATTCAAGTGGCAGGCTAACTGGCTAGCTAGGTATCTCGCTAGTTAAGTTAGCTGGCTAGCAGCTGGCTAGCTGGTTAATCAGTTAGTTAAGTCAGCTGGCTAGTCCCCTGGCTAAGTAGGTAGCTTGCTTATTAAGTCAGCTGGCTAGCCGGCTGTCTAGCTAGTAAAGTCTGCAAGTTATGTGAGCTGGCTAGCTGGCTGGCTATCTAGGTGGCTAGCTGGCTAGCCAGATGGCTATCTAGTTAAGTCAGCTAGTTAAGTTAGCTAGCTAACCAGCTGGCTAGCTAGGTGGCTGGCAAGTTAAGACGGATGATTTGCTGGTTAGTCCGGTCAGTGGCCAGCTAATTAAGCCAGCTGGCTAGCCAGCTGACCAGCAGGGTGGCTGGCTAGTTAAGCTGGCTTTCTATCCCAATGTCCAGAAAGATGGCTGGCTATTTAAGCCAGATGACTAGTCAGTTGGCCAGCCCACTAGCTAGCTGGATGGCTGCCTTGCCAGCTAGCCAGCTGGATATC
>NW_007032304.1:0-404 GCF_000164805.1 Carlito syrichta | reverse complement strand
TTTCAGTCCATTCCATACCATTCCTCTCCATTTATCTCCATTCCATTACATTCTATTCCACTCCATTCCGTTCCAATCCATTCCATTCCATTCCTTTACTCTCCATTCCATTTCATACCATTACACTCCATTTCATTCCATTCCATTCTAATCCTTTCCATTCCATTCCATTCCGGTTCATTCCATTCCATTCCATTCCATTTCTCTCCATTCAACTCCTTTTCATTCCATTCCATTCTTCTCCATTCCATTCCGCTGGATTCCATTCCATTGCATTCCTCTTCATTCCATTGCATTCCTCTCAATACCATTTCATTCCTCTCCATTGCATTCCTCTCCATTCTACTACATTTCATTCCTCTCCTTTCGTTTCCATTTTTTGCCATGCATTCCTTTCCACCCCA
>NW_007032303.1:0-413 GCF_000164805.1 Carlito syrichta | reverse complement strand
CTCGTTGTGTGTGTGTGTGTGTGTGTGTGTGTGTGTGTGTGTGTGTATGTGTGTGTGTGGTGTGTGTGTGTGTGTGTATATATATTTCATTATATATATCTATATATAATATTTTCTTTGTCCACTCATCAGTTTTGGGCACTTAGGTTGGTTCCACATCTTTGCAATTGTGAATTGTACTGTGATAAACATGTGAGTGCAGGTGTCTCATTTGTATAATGAGTTATTTTCCTTTGGGTAGATACCCCATGGTGGGATTGCTGGATTCAATAGTAGATTTACTTTAAATTATTTGGGAAATCTCCATACTCTTTTTCATAGAGGTTGTACTAATTTACATTCCAACTAAAGTGCATGTGTTTCCCTTTTACTACATTCATGCCAACGTCTATTTTTTTTTTTTTTTTTTTTTT
>NW_007032302.1:0-404 GCF_000164805.1 Carlito syrichta | reverse complement strand
TTAATCACAGACATTTTGATATTTTAATCACAGTCAGTCTTCTTTTCTGTCCTTTTAGCTTAAAGTGAATTTGAGCTGCATATCTGATACCTGCCTCTTTGGTATCATGTCCTACAAGTATTTGATAGCAGAAAAGTGAATTAAGAATGCATATTGCATTATAATATTGAGAAAAAGAGATGTTGAGGATACAGTATCTCTCAGAGTCTCTGAAAACTACGCAGGCTGTGTTCATTTGACCACTGTGTGCTGATTTTAACCCATTTTGCAAAATAATACTGAATGCACTTTTATGTCCCTTGTGTCCACTGTGTTTTGTGGCCTTTTCATACAGGGATAATTTTGTCTTTCTTCTCAGCTCATTGTCTCCCCAGTGCGCTGAGCAACTGCTGCTGTCTCCCTTG
>NW_007032301.1:0-405 GCF_000164805.1 Carlito syrichta | reverse complement strand
TTGCAGTCAGAAAGAAAGAAAGAAAATTACTAAAGGGGCCTCAGTCCCAATCTCTAACCAACTTTAGAAAGCCTGGGGCCTTGCGTTGTGGCCTTTGGAATCTCAAAGGGTTGTCTTAGGGTTGTCTTAGGGTGTCTTAGGCCCCAGTGTGAATAAAACAAACAACAATAAAAAACCATCTGTGAAATCTAAATTCAAACTTTCTTGTGACCCAAGAAGTCAATTTTTTGCATTCATGGCCCCAGTCAAGACAGCACAATATACATACACACATGCACACACACTCACACACACAGAGTAGATCTATAGATATAGATATAATATTTTAAGAAAGAAAAAAACTACCTGGGTTCGGTGGCTCAGCCTGTAATCCCGCGCCTTTGGGAGGCTGAGGTGAGTGGATTG
>NW_007032300.1:0-406 GCF_000164805.1 Carlito syrichta | reverse complement strand
TATTTGGCCGTCTAGCCTGCCTACCGGGTTAGCTGACTTAACTAGTTGGCCGGCAAGTGGCATGACAAATGAGCCGAATTTAGTAGTCTGCTGGTGAGTGAGCCGACTGGTTAGCTGACTTAACTAGTTGGCCAGTGAATGAGCCAACTGGTCAGCTGAATTAGTCTGCCAGCGAATGAGCTGACTGGTCGGCTGACTTTAGTTGGCTGGCGAGTGAGTTGTCAGGTCAGAGAGCCAAATGACTTAATGTGCTGACTTAACAAGCTAGCCTGCTGATTGCCAGGTGACATAACTAGCTGATATAAATTGCTATCCAGCTGGTTGCCATCTGACTTAACTAGCTGATTTAACCAGATGGCTACCTATCTAGCCAGCTGGCAAGCCAGCTGACTTACTTAGCTGACTT
>NW_007032299.1:0-406 GCF_000164805.1 Carlito syrichta | reverse complement strand
TGAGCTGAGTTAACTAGGTGACTCAACTAGCTAGCCAACTGGCTAGCCAGCTGACTTAACAAGATAGATACCCAGCTGGCAGCTGACTAGCCAGCTAACTTAACTAGCTGAATTAACAAGCTAGCCAGCTGACTTAACTAGCTGTCATAACAAACTAACTACCTAGTGAGCCTGCTGAATTTGCTAGCTGAAATAACTAGCTAGTTACCTAGCTAGGTATCTTGCTAGAAATGCAACTTAACTAGCTGAGTTAAGCTAGCTAGCTCACGTAACTAGCTGACTTAATTAGACATCTACCTACCTAGCCAGCTGACTAAACTAGCTGAATTAATTTGCTAGCCTGCTGTCTAGCCATCTGAATTGACTAGCTTTTTAACTAGCTAGGGAGATGACAAGCCAACTGATT
>NW_007032298.1:0-407 GCF_000164805.1 Carlito syrichta | reverse complement strand
ACTAAAATAAAAAATAAATAAATAAAATATAATAAGAGTTTAAAATGACTATATAAATCCTTTTTAAAAAAATCTTTTACAAAGGTATTTAGAGTGTTACCTAAAATTACTTCAGAATAAAAAGATTTGTACTTATAGATGCTTGGTGCAGGTACTTAGTATTTTGATTATGATACAAATAAATATGTTTTTATAAAATAAAATTCTGATGTTTATGATTCTGTGCTAGTCTCATAACAAAGTATCCACTACAAAGGCATCTTTAGTGTAGCTTATAAATATGTGTAGCAGTTTTCACAGTCCTTATTCTTACCTTATGAACCTTTTTCTTTTTTATAAAAAACCCTATTTAAGTAACTTAAAAATGGTGAAATGTATTCTCTGTGGAGCTTTAAAACATAGGATGT
>NW_007032297.1:0-408 GCF_000164805.1 Carlito syrichta | reverse complement strand
CCATTCCTTTCCATTTCATTCTATTCAACTCCATTCCATTCCTCACCATTCCTTTCCATTCCATTCTGCTCCATTCCATTCATCTCTATTCCATTCCTGACCATACCATTCCTTTCCTTTCATCTCCACTCTATTCCTTTCCATTCATTTAGTCTCCATTGCATTCCCGTCAATTCCATTGCATTCCATTTCATTTCTTTCCACTCCATTCTTTTCAACTCTATTCCATTCTATGCTTCTCTATTCCACTCCATACCATTCCTTTTTAATCCATTCGGTTCCACTCCACTCCTTTCCTCTCCATTCGTTACATATCCATTCCAATCTTCTCCTTCCATTCCATTCCATTTTTTTCCTTTACTCTCCATTTCATTCGAATCAGTTCCATTCTGACCGATTCCATTCTAT
>NW_007032296.1:0-408 GCF_000164805.1 Carlito syrichta | reverse complement strand
TAGGCAGCTGGCTAGATAGCTAGCAGGGATGCCAGCTGGCTAGCCAGCTGACTTCAATAGACCACCGGCTGGCTGGACATTCGGAGAGCCAGCTGGCTTAACTAGGTAGCCACCTGGCTGATCAGCCGGCTAGTCAGCCGAATTAACTACCTGGCCACCTCCTGACCAGCCTGATAACCAGCCGTCTTACCTTGTCAGAAAACTAGCTAGCCAGCCAAAGAAACAGCTGACTTTACCTGAATAAACTAGATAGCCAACCGGCTAGCCAGCTGGCTTAACTAGCTAGCCACCTAGCTAGCCAGCTCACTTAATTTGCTGACTTAAGTAGATAGCCAAGTGGCTAGTCAACTGACTTAATTAGCTAGCTACCTACCTAGCAAAGGAGCTAGCCAGCTGACTTAACTAGCT
>NW_007032295.1:0-472 GCF_000164805.1 Carlito syrichta | reverse complement strand
ACCACAGGCTCTGTTTCTAGGGAATCTGGCAATTCATTATCTTAGAATATAAAGGTCACGCGCAGTGACTCATGCCTGTAATACCAGCACTTTGGGAGGCCGAGGAAGGAAGATCGCTCAAGCACAGGAGTTTGAGACCAGCCTGGGCAACATAGGGAAACCTGGCCGCTACAAAAAAATTAAAAAATTAGCCAGGTGTGGTAGCACATTCCAGCTACTTGGGAGACTGTGGTGGAAGGATTGTCTGAGCCCAAGGACATGGAGGCCCCTGAATTCCAGCCTGGGCAGCAGAGTGAGACCTGACTTAAAAAAAAAAAACAGCAGAAGGTGAGAAAAATAATAAATTATACATTTAGGTCTATTTGGGGATATCTCCTGCCTGAGAGCAGATGTATTTCTATTTCCTCTAATATCTAGCATACAGTTTTGCCTATGTGAAGGATTGATTAACTTCTAAAGTAAATTTGAATAC
>NW_007032294.1:0-539 GCF_000164805.1 Carlito syrichta | reverse complement strand
TATCTCAGACCTGGGCCCAGTCCCCGAGGCCTAGCAGAAGGCCAGCTCTGGTGTCCAGAAAACCCTTCAGGGCAGGCCAGCCTGAGGCTCCCCTGTGCTCATGCTTCATGTTGGTGTTCAGGAGCTTAGCCCCTGGATCCCTGAGCAGGGACAGCTTCAGGGCTTTTCCAGTCCAACTTCAGTTTGGGTTAGGGTCTGTGGGTCAGGGAGAGTTCTGGTGCTTTTTATTGGATCCAAGAGGTGCTGAGAGCCAGAAATGTGGATGTGACTTGGAAGGAGTTGGAGAGAGTTTGAGAGACCCATGGGAGACCTTCACCATCTCCATCACCCCAACTCAAGCTGGGCAGGCTTCATCTGATAGCCTCCTCTCTACCCCTGCCACCCTCAATGGATGCCCCACAGATGCTGTTCTCTAACCTCGCTCACCACAGAGAGTTCCCACACCCTCCCTCCCCATTTCCCCTTAAGTCAAAGTCATGACTAGGATGAGCCAGCCACCTGCCTCTGATGTCAGTGAACCTTGAAGCACCATACACCTC
>NW_007032293.1:0-538 GCF_000164805.1 Carlito syrichta | reverse complement strand
GCCTGTAATGGCCCGTATGCGCTGGTCAGTTAGAGACCTTTTACTCCCTTGGAGGTTGTATCCAAAGTAGGTGACTTTTGTTATGCAAAGCTGGGCTTTCTTTGCCAACACCCGATACTCCAGGGTTTGGAGCTCTCTAAGGAGGTCTCAGGTTGCATGCAGGCACTAAGATTCCAGCCTGCCATAGGTGTATGTGAACTGCGATGCCCTTCCAGGCCTTCTGGGGTATAGGGTACTGCTTTACCCTAGTAGGTGCTGCCTGACTTTTAAGTTGTACAATGACCGGTGGTTGGTGGGATGCCAGCCCAGGAGAGTTTGATTCAGCCCATACTTAGGGAAACTCAGTCTGTAATTGAACTAGTAGGGAGGCATTTGACGAGTCCAGGGGGAGCTTCTTTTCGGTTAGCACATACTCCTCACTTAGGGGGAGAGTGATAAGAATTTTTGATACTTCCAGCTGAATTAGGCTTACCGCTGTTGTGGTTTCTTGAAAGCCTATGTTGGCCTTGAGCTTGTGTAAGAGGTCCCGTCCTAGGAG
>NW_007032292.1:0-410 GCF_000164805.1 Carlito syrichta | reverse complement strand
TGTGACTCACAGATTTAGCAAACTTTTAAAAAAATTTTTAATTTTGAAGATATGGGATACAATTCAGGGTTAGGTATACAAATGTTCATTATACAGGTACTCTTATTGATAAGGTGGGCTCCCCCTTCCCCTGACAGTTTCCTACTTTTAACTTGTTGACTATCACTGAATCATACTAATGATGTATGAAAGATCAAGACAGAAATATTTTAAATAAGTAAAAAATAGACTGCTTTGACTTTTTCTCTCATTTTCTCTTTGATATATGTGCATACTATACACTATAGCATAAAATAAAGACAATTGTGTAAACATTGCACAAATATACTGAAACTAAGTAGCAAAAAATCGTAACTAGCCGGGCTCGGTGGCTCAGCCTGTAATCCCGCGCCTTTGGGAGGCTGAGGTGA
>NW_007032291.1:0-407 GCF_000164805.1 Carlito syrichta | reverse complement strand
TCTCCATTCCATTACATTCCTCTCCATTCCATTCAAATCCATTCCTTTCCCTTCCTCTCCTTCATATTCCATTCCATTTTCATTCCATTAATTCCTTTCAATTTCACTCCATTCCATTTCATTCCTCTCAGTTCCATTCCCTTCCTCTCATTTTATTCCATTCCTCTCATTCCATTCCATTCCACTTCATTTCCATCGATTCCATTCCTCTCCTTTCCATTCCACTCCACTCCATTCCATTCCCTTCCATTCCTTTCTTTTCCATTGCACTCCTTTCCATTCCATTCCTTTCCAATCCATACCATTCCAATCAATTCCACTCCTTTCTATTCTATTCCTTTCTTTTTCATTCCATTCCATTCCACTCAACTCCATTCCATTTCATACCACTCCTTTCTATTCAATTC
>NW_007032290.1:0-412 GCF_000164805.1 Carlito syrichta | reverse complement strand
TAGATAGCTAACGAGTTAAGTCAGCTGGATGAGTCAGCTAGCCTGCTAAGCTAACGAGATAAGTCAGATGATTAATTCACCTCACTAGCACATTAGATAACGATTAAGATAAATAGTTATCTAGCTGGTTAAATCAACTAGCTAGCAAGGCAGCTTACTATTTAAGTCAGCTTGTTAATTATGTAGCTATCTAGTTAGCTAACTATTTAAGACAGCTGGCTATCTATGCAGCTGCTAGTTAAGTCAGCTTCTTAAGTCACCTGGCTATCCAGCTGGTTAGCTATGTATCGAGCTAGTTAAGTCAGTTGGCTAGCCAGCTAGCTAGTTGATTAATTCAGCTAGTTAAGACAGTTGACTAGCAAACTGTCTAGGTAGGTAGCTAGCTAGTTAAGTCAGCTAGATAGCTTCCTGG
>NW_007032289.1:0-426 GCF_000164805.1 Carlito syrichta | reverse complement strand
AGTTGGCCTGCGAGTGAGTCAAATGAGTTGAATTAACAAGTCAGCTGGTGAGTGAGTCGACTTGTCAGCTGGCTTAACTAGTAGGCCAGTTAGTGAGCCGACTGGTCAGCTGACTTAACTAGTCGGCCAGCATTTGAGTTCACTGATCAGTTGAATTTAGTCAGCTGGTGAGTGAGCCAACAGTTCAGAAGCTTTAACTAGTCGACGGGTGATCGATCACTTAACCAACTTAACTAGTTGTCTGGAAAGTGAGCCGACAGGTGAGCTGCTTTAACTAGTTGACTGGTGAGCTAGCAGCCCTGTGATCTAACTTAATTAGTCAGCTGGTGAGGAAGTCGATTAGTTAGCTGACTTGTCCTGTGAGTGAGCCGACAAGTTTGTTGACTTGTTGGCTGGTGAGCAAGCCGACTAGTTTGCTGACCAGTT
>NW_007032288.1:0-594 GCF_000164805.1 Carlito syrichta | reverse complement strand
GAGAGAGAGAGAGAGAGAGAGAGAGAGAGCTGGAGCGCAGAATTAAAGATGGAGACACTAAAAAGCCAAAAAATGGCCATGCTCGGTGGCTCAGGCTGTAATCCCAGCACTTTGGAAGACCAAGGTGAGTGGATTGCCTGGGCCTGAGGGTTCAAGACCAGCTCAGGCAACTTAGTGAGGCCTTGTCTCTACAACAAAATCAAAAATTAGCCAGGCACAATAGTGTGCACCTATAGTTCTGGCCATTTGGAAAGCTGAGGTGGAAGGATCCTGGCAGGTTAACACTGGGGTGGCCATGAGCATACCACTGCACTCCAGCCTGGGTGAGGGAGTGAGACTCCAACTCAAAAAAAGAAAAAAAAAAACAAAAAAACAAGAAATGTTCCTGGAGCTAAAAAAATAGAGGATTTTATTTTTAAAGTATGATTTTGTTATTATTTCCCTTCTACTTTGATGTTCTCATCTTAGTGCCTTAAGAATCCTACCTGAACCCCTGCCCTTCAGAGCCAACCAATGTGCTCCAGCATACACTCTTTGTTTCATTTCACTCTCAGTGGGACTCCCAATTTCATCTCCTTTCTTCTCCTCATCCCA
>NW_007032287.1:0-415 GCF_000164805.1 Carlito syrichta | reverse complement strand
TTATGCAACCTCAGCTGGATAAAGAAAAGAAGCCAATGAAATTTTAAAAAAGGATTTAAGTTAGATGGAGTGATATATAGAATTTTCCAATATTTTTTGTGCCCTTCTGAGACTTCCCATTATGAGGAAAATAATACATATTTTCCTGGTCTTGACATCTAAGGTCAATGTTTACTCTCTTGGGCATAAGACTATCCAGAGTTATATTTAGGTGACAATAAGGAAGTGTGGACAGAGCTGGCATGCTCATAATGACCACGTTGTGTTGAACATATTTTCATCCAACACATTGCCCCACTACTAGCTGCAAATAAACGATATATTTGCTTTCTAGACATATTCCAAGAAGGTCAAAGAAACTGAATTCCTATCCATACACAATAACATACCAGTGAATTTCTTTCAGGATAGACCA
>NW_007032286.1:0-607 GCF_000164805.1 Carlito syrichta | reverse complement strand
GCGAATCTATGTATCCATCCGACATGTCTATCATGTTTCGATGCTGTGTATCATTTATCTATCTGTTCTGTCTATCATTGATTGATCTCTCTATCATTTATCTGTCATCTATTTAGCGACTCTGTCTTGTCTTTATCTATCATTTATCTGTGTCTCTATCCATCTGTCTCTATCGATCCTCTGTCTATCAGTCTATGCATCAATCTATGTATCCATGTATCATGTATCAGTCTTATGGACGTATGTATCTCTCGATGTATCTGATGTCTGTGTATCATCCACGCGAATCTGTGTATCCATCCGACATGTCTATCATGTTTCGATGCTGTGTATCATTTGTCTATCTGTTCTGTCTGTCATCGATCGATCTCTCTATCATTTATCTGTCATCTATTTAGCTACTCTGTCTTCTCTTTATCTATCCTTTATCCATGTCTCTATCCATCCTCTGTCTATCAGTCTATGCATCAATCTATGTATCAATGTATCGTGTATCAATCTTATGTATGTATGTATGTCTCAGTCTATGTATCAATCTATGCATCCATGTATCGTGTATCAATCTTATGTATGTATGTATGTCTCAGTCTATGTACCAATCTATGTC
>NW_007032285.1:0-602 GCF_000164805.1 Carlito syrichta | reverse complement strand
GCCCTTGGCGAAGCCCCACGTGTGCTTCCAGGATGCGCCCCACAGCGGCCCTGAGCTCCTAGTCTCAGCCCACCTGCCGTGACTCCACACTGGGATGGTGACAGCCCACTCAGAGCAGGGCCTCCTGCAAGGTTTTCTTGTTTTTTCTTTTTCTTTTTTTAAGACAACCCCCGCCGAAGCTGCGTTGTCCTGTTCCTCAGAAGGCTTTCGGTGTCCTTCCTTGGGCAGGAGCTGAGAGCTGTCTCACGGAGACTATATGGAATCCCTGACCTGGGCAGGGGGTCCTCGCACTGGCCCCAGAGGTCCCTCTCCTGGCGACCTGGGCCCTGGTCTTGGGTCTGGGCCCCCTGCAGCCCAGACTCATGTCTCCAGGGCCAAGCCCTTTAGTGGGACGCGGGTGCTGACATTTCACGGGCCATGGCGGCCCGCCGCCACCAGGTGTACTCAGGGTCGGGGTGGATGGAGTGACCAACCCCCACCAGCACCCGTGGGAGAAATGGGTAGCAGGTGTCCAGCAGGGGTGCCGCGGGGGCGTCGGGCGGAGGTGGTGGGGAGGCCTCGGGACCCAGGGGCCATGGCAGGGGAGAAGGCCCCGGTGTCCC
>NW_007032284.1:0-509 GCF_000164805.1 Carlito syrichta | reverse complement strand
TATATATTTAGATAATTAAGTCAGCTAGTTAAGTCAGCTGGATAGCTATGTAGCTAGCTAATTAAGTCAGCTAGATAAGGCAGCTGGCTTGCTATTTAAGTCAGTTTGTTAAGTCAGCTGGCTAGCCAGCTGCGTAGCAGGGTAGTTAGCTAGATTATTCGGTTAGCAAGACAGCCGAATATGTAGGTTGACTGGCTAACCATCAAACTAGTTATATCAGCTAGTTAAGTCAGCTGGTTATCCAGCTACATAGTCAGTTAGCTAACTAGTTAAGGCTGCTGGCTAACCAGTTGGATACCTCTATAAGTCAGCTAGTTAAATCAACTGGCTGGGCTGCTGGCTACATATGTAGCTAGGCAACTAAGTCAGCTGGCTAGCCAGCTTGACACCTAGTTAAGTCAGCTAGTTAAATCAACCTGCTAACTAGCCGGCTAACTAGTTAAGTCAGCTCATTAAGTCAGTTGTCTAGCCAGCTGTCTAGATGGGTAGCCTGCTGGCTTGCTAGTTAT
>NW_007032283.1:0-422 GCF_000164805.1 Carlito syrichta | reverse complement strand
GCTGGCTACCTGGTTAATTCAACTAGTTAAGATAGCTGGCTAGACAACTGGATATGTATGTAGCTAGCTAGTTAACTCAGCTAGAGAGCTACCTGTCTAGCTAGTGATTTCAGCAAGTTAAGTCAGCTGGCTAGACAACTGGCTAAGTGGTTAAGTCAGCTAGTTTAGTTAGCTGTCTAGCCAGCTGGCTAGGTAGGTAGCTATTTAGACAAGTCAGCTTGCTAGCCAGCAGTATAGATGTTCAAGTCAAGTAGTTAAGTCAGCTGGCTAGCCTGCTGGCTACATAGATAGCTAGTAAGTTAAGCGAGGTGGCTAGACAGCTTGCTAGCGTAAGTCACCTAGGTAAGTCAGTTGGCTAGCCTGCTGGCTAGATAGGTAGCCAGCTAGTTAAGTCAGCTGGTTATCCAGCTGACTAGCTGGTT
>NW_007032282.1:0-516 GCF_000164805.1 Carlito syrichta | reverse complement strand
TTCTATAATCACGAGGACATTTGTTATGAGAACTGGCTCATATGACTGTCGAAGCTGCCACGTGCAAACTGGAGAAGCAGAAACGCCAGTGGTGTGATTCAGACCCGTCTGATGGCTGGAGATTGAAGGGAGCTGGTGCTGTCACTTCAGTCCAAGACCGAAGGCCTGAGAACCCAGAGGGGCGGGTGAGAAGGCAGCGGCGTAAGTCCGAGTCCGAAGACTTGAGAACCAGGGGCTCCAAGGGGCAGGGGCTGAAGGTGGCTGTCTCCTCTCCAGAAGAGAGAGAATTTGTCCTTCCTCTGCCTTTTGTTCTCTCCTCGGTGAATTGGATGAGAACAGTCCATCTTTACTGTTTCAAATGCTAATCTCCTCCAGAAACACCCTCAAGGACACGCCCAGAAAAATGTTTGCCAGCTCTCTGGGCACCCCCTAGCCCAGTCAGTGTGACACATACAATTAATCGTCACGTCTCTGAGTCTGGCAATAGAAGCTCTCACCTTTTCAGTTCATACCCTC
>NW_007032281.1:0-423 GCF_000164805.1 Carlito syrichta | reverse complement strand
TTCTAGTCTCGGCTATGTTTTTCCAATTCTGAGTCTGTTCATGAGAGTGTAATTCTCACCACTTCCACAGCAGGTCTCATCTATTATTATTTTCCTCCATTCTTATTGCCCAGATCTCTCTATAGTTTCATCTTGAATGAACAACAACAATAGCAACAACAACAACAACAACAAAATAGAAACAACTGCCATTACATTATTACCCAGGAGGTATCCCAAATGAGGGATAAAGAATAGAGAAAGATCAGCTGTGACTGTGTATCTAGTTATCGACCATTTGTGTGAAAATATATAATGCAGAAAGGAAGAACTAAATGGATAATTCTCTATTACATCTGAAAAAATTACTCATACAAATGTACCCCAAAAAATCAACCAAAGGACAGTGTTAAATCTCAGTTTACTGTTGCTTGTGGAAGAAAG
>NW_007032280.1:0-424 GCF_000164805.1 Carlito syrichta | reverse complement strand
TCCTCGTGCCCACGTTTTACTTGTCCCGCTGGTCGGGACAATACCCGGCTAATTTTTTTGATCTATTGTAGAGACGAGGTGTTACCAAGTTGCCTGGATGGATCTTGAACCCACTGGCTCAGGCAATCCACTCGCCTTGGTCTCCCAAAGTGCTGGGATTACAGGCTGAGCCACCCAACCCAGCCTATGCATCAATTTTAAGTGAGGCAGGGGCCCTTCTGAAAATGTAGGAATAAGAAAAGAGAAAATAAATTACTTCCTCCTTCTTTGTGGTACTCTTTTCATGGGCTTTTCACTTTGGTGGGATACATGTTCAAACTTTTGGCAGAATCCAATCAGGATAGTGATCTTGTAAATCAATCAACAAATAGGACATGCAAATGAAATAATTATGTAAAGCCAATCAGTGTGTAACAAGTAATGC
>NW_007032279.1:0-746 GCF_000164805.1 Carlito syrichta | reverse complement strand
AGCCAAGAGACCTTTCAGTTCTGACAGGAACAATGGAAAGATTGAAATTAAATATGAAATACCTTTCAGAAGGTTTCAGGTCCTCAGGGGTTTTACTGAGCATGATTTTCTTTGAATGGAAATATGTTTATATTTTGTTAGAAGCAATTTTTCAAAAGTAAAATAGAAACACATAGAGGTTTTATTGCCTTTTCAATTTCTTCAAGAAAATCCTATTTTGGCAAATGCATTATCTTTGATGTTTCTGTGCTGGTCAGTGATTCATTTGAGAACACAGTTGGATGATTCATTGGGCAAGTGATTTTTTTGTGTGACCTTCCCTTGTTAATTTTTATAAGATTTTACCACTCTCTATGTTTGGGATCAATTGTATAGTGTTGGTCTTGAATACTGACAAGGAGTCATAAACCTGTGGAAATTATAATCCCAGATTTGGGGATCTGTGTAATAGGCACAGGTAGCAGAGAACTGGATGAATGAGAAGGTTTTTATGTGGTTTCTGATATAAACCAACTACATCATTTATGGTATACTATTGGCTATTTTGTAATGTATAAACTATCTTAAAGCAGGTGTCACTCAGAACTGCACATTAATTTTTTTCTCTTTGTTCCTGTGAGTATAATTTCTTCTGAACAAAATTTTCCTTGTTTTTTTTTTTAATTAAGTTTTTTAGCCGGGCTCGGTGGCTTATCCTGTAATCCTGCGCCTTTGGGAGGCTGAGGTGAGTGGATTGCCTGAGCCCG
>NW_007032278.1:0-513 GCF_000164805.1 Carlito syrichta | reverse complement strand
TATTTAGCTAACTAGTGAGCTAGCTAACTTAGCTATCTAGTTGGTTAGTAAGCTGACTTAACTAGCTGAATTAACTAGTTGGCTAACGAGATAGCTAGCTGATTTAATGAGTTGTTAAACCAGTTAGCTAACTGTTATAACTAGTTGGTTAACAAGTTAACTAGCTGACTTAACTAGGTGGTTGACGAGTTAGTTAGGTGACTTAACTTGTTGGCTGACAAGGTGGCCAACAAGTTAGCTGGTTCAACACGTTGGCTGACTACTCGTCCAACATGTTAGCTGGCTTAACAAGGTGGCCAATTAGTTGGCCAACTAGTTAGCTCGGTGAAACGCTTGACTGACGAGTTGGCCCACTAGTTAGCAGGGTTAACCAGCTGTCTGGCTTGTTTCCTGACCTAAGAAGCCATCTGATTACTTGGCTGACTAGTTGGCTGGCCTAACTTGTTGGCCGATTAGTTGGCAGACTGGTTAGCTGACATAACTAGTTGTCCAGCTAGTCAGCCGACAGTTTAG
>NW_007032277.1:0-485 GCF_000164805.1 Carlito syrichta | reverse complement strand
TTATTTGGAGTCAGGATCATGTTCTATCACCCGGGTCTTAGCTCAGGGGCATGCTCACGGTCACCACAGACTTCATCTGCTGGTCACAGGTGATCGTCCCACAACCTTCCCCCTAGTGCATGGAACCACAAGCCTGTGTCATCATGACTGGCTAATATTTGGTTTTGTTTTTGATGACAGAGACAAAGTCTCACCCAGTCTCCTCAGCTGGTCTTCAATTCGCAGGCTCAGCCCGTTCACTCGTCTCGGCCTCTGAAGGGATGAGATGCCAGGCTGAGCTCCTGAACCCGGCCTTTGGTTGTGGTGGTGGTGGTTGGGATCATCTTGCTGAGTCGGCATAATGCTCTGTCACCCAGGCCGAAGGTCAGTGGCCCACTCTCAGCCACCACAGCCTCCACCAGCTGGCCTCAGCCATCCTCCTGCCACGGCTTCCTGAGTGGGCAGAGGACAGGTGTGTGCCATCATGCTCAGCTCATTTTTTTGGT
>NW_007032276.1:0-439 GCF_000164805.1 Carlito syrichta | reverse complement strand
AACAAAACATATTTGTATACCTAACCCTTAACTGTACCCCACAATATCATAATAAAAAATATTGATTTTAAAAATAAATAAATAAATAAATAAATAAAGTTTAACTCACAGAAGCAAAGAGTAAAATGGTAACTGCCAGGGACTGAGGGAGGGAGGAAATGGGGAGATACTGGTCAAAAGGTACAAGTTTTAAGATAAGAAAGTTCAGGGGAAATCTAATGCCAGCTCTAAAGTCAGCATGATGACTGCCTTAGTTCATTTGTGCTGCTATAACAAAATGCTTGAAGCTGTGTAACTTAGAAAGAACAGAAATGTATTTGTCTATTTGTCACGATTCTGGAGGCTGGGAAGTCCAAGAGCAAGACTGGAGAGAGCCCAGTCTCTCTGCTTCTGAGATAACTTCTTGTTGCTGCATTCTCCAGAAGGGAGAAATGCTCTG
>NW_007032275.1:0-426 GCF_000164805.1 Carlito syrichta | reverse complement strand
TAGCTAGCTGGCTAGCTAGCTGACTTAACTAGCTGAATAGATAGTTGGCTGACTAGTCAGCTAACCAGCTGATTTACCTAGCTAGCTACCTGGTTGGCTAAACGGATAGCCAGCCAGCTTAACTAGCCAGCCACCCTGCTGGTCAGCAGGCTAACCAGCTGGCATAACTAGCTGGCCACCTACCTGACCAACCTGCTAAACTAGCTGGCTTAACCTGCCAGCCACCTAGATAGCCAGGTGGCAACCCAGATGACTTAACTAGATGACTTAACTAGATAGCCATCCAGTTAGACAGCAGGCTTAAGTATCTAGCCACCTAACTAGCAGGCAAGCTAGCCAGCTCACTTACTCACTGACTTAACTAGTTTGCAAGCTGGCAAGCCAGCTGACTTAATTAGCTAAGTACTTACCTAGCGAGGTGGCTAG
>NW_007032274.1:0-482 GCF_000164805.1 Carlito syrichta | reverse complement strand
AACTGTAACAACTAAAACATCCTATCTCACTTAAAATAGTCAATTTTTTTTTTTTGAGTTGGAGTCTCACTCAATCACCCAGAATGGGGTGCAGTGGCCACTCCCAGCCACCTCAGCCTCAACCTGCTGGACTCCAGCGATCTTTCCGCTTCAGCCTTCCAAGTAGCCAGAATTACAGGAATGCGCTACCATGCCTGGCTGATTTTTTCATTTATTGTAGAGATAAGGTCTCACTGCCCAGGCGGGTCTTGAACCTGCAGGCTCGGGCAATCCACTCACCTCAGCCTCCCAAAGACATGGAATTACAGGCTGAGCCACTGAGCCCAACTAGCAGTCAATTTTTAACATGAAGGCAATTCTCTGAATAATTTGAGCCATAACTAGCTCGCTAGCCTAAATTAATTTACTCAAATTATCTTTTCAACCCTAGGGGTTTTGTACATGCTATTCCATCTATGAGAAAGCTTTCATAAATCCCTTCT
>NW_007032273.1:0-426 GCF_000164805.1 Carlito syrichta | reverse complement strand
TGTCTCCTTAAAAGAAAAAATTTAAATAAAAAAATAAAAAATAAACCAACCAGCTCTCTCGTGTAAACTAATAGAGTAAGAACTCAGGACTGCAGGTAAGAGGGATCTGCCCCCATAACCCAATCACCTGCCATAAGGCCCCACCTCCAGCACTAGGGACAAACATCTTAACTGTGTCACCCTCCTTCACATTGTCTCGCTGACTTAAGCTGCCCCCCACCCCTGCTGGCATCATCCCAGACTAAGATCTTTCATGGCCAAGTAGGGATGGCAGACCCCTCCCTGCCCAGCTTGTGGACTGTGTCCGCTCCTCTGTCTCTGGCAAGAGGCTGACCGGAGCTTGTCCAGCCTTCTGGCCTCTGATGCTTCCCAGTGAGACCAGGACCCTGACCCATGTGAACACCTGGCACAGTGACCTGCAGCTGG
>NW_007032272.1:0-428 GCF_000164805.1 Carlito syrichta | reverse complement strand
CTGGCTAGCCAGCTGACTTAGCTAGCAAGCTACCTAGGTCTGCTGTCTAGTCAGCTGACTTAACCAGGTGACTTAACTAGCTAGAAAGCTGACTAGACAACTGCCATAATTAGCTAGCTATCTAGCTAGCCAGATGACTTAATTGCCTAGCTACATAACTAACCAACAGGTAGCCAGCTGACTTAACTAGCTTACTTCATGTAGTTGACTGCTGGCTAGCCAGCAGACTTAAGTAGCTAGCTACCTAGCTAGACAGCTGGATAGCTAGCTGACTTAACTAGCTGACATAAATAGACGATGGTGGTAATCCAGCTGACTTAACTGGCAACCTACCTACTTAGATTGCTGGCTTGCCAGCTGTCTTAACTACCTAACTACTTAGCTTTCCAGCTGGACAGGGAGCTGAGTTATGTACGTGAATTAACTAG
>NW_007032271.1:0-428 GCF_000164805.1 Carlito syrichta | reverse complement strand
CAGATAATTAAGAAAGCTAGAAAGAACGTTAGATAAGGATTAAGCTAACTAGTTATCTAGCTGGTTAAGTCAACTGGCTAGCCAGTTGGCTAGCTAGTTACATCATCTAGTTAAGTCAGCCCACTGGCCAACAGGTTAGCTAGGCAGTTAGGTAGTTAAGTCAGCTGGCAAGTCAGCAGGCTATGTAAGTAGGTAGCTAATTAAGTCAGCTGGCTAGCAATCCATCATCTAGTTATGTCAGCTAGTTAACTCAGTTGGCTATCCAGTTGTCTAGCTAGGTAGCCAGTTAACTCTGCTGGAAAGCCAGCTTGCCTCTTCCTTAAGTCAGCTAGTTAAGTCAACTGGCTAGGCTGCTGTCTAGTTAGGTAGATAGGCAATTAAGTCAGCTGACTAGACAGCTAGATAGCTTGTTTGCTAGCTAGATATGT
>NW_007032270.1:0-541 GCF_000164805.1 Carlito syrichta | reverse complement strand
AACTGGTTAGCCAGCTAGATTACTAGATAGTTCAGCTAGTTTAGTCATCTGGCTGGCCAGTTACCTAGCTCGTTAATCAACTAGTTAAGTCAGCTGGCTAGCTAGTTAAATCACCTTGTTAATTCAGTTGGCTAGGCAGCTCGCTAGCTAGTTAAGAAGCTGTTAAGTCATTCATCCAGACAGCTGACTAGCTAGTTATTTCAACTAGTTAAGTCAGCTGGCTAGCTAGGTAGCTATCTATTTAAGTCAGCTAGTTATGTCAACTTGCTGTCTAGTTAGGTCAGCTAAATGAATCAGTTAACTAGCTAGATAGCTAGCTAGGTACCTAGCTAGTTATTTCAGCTAGCAAAGTCAGCTGTCTAGCTACTTAAGTCAGCTAGTTGAGTCAGCTGACTAGCCAGCTGCCTAGCTGGGTAGCTAACTCATTAAGTCAGCTGGCTAGCCAGATGGTTAGCTAGTTAGGTCACCTAGTTAAGTCAGGTCGCTAGCCAACTGGATACCTAAGTAGCTAGATAGTTAATTCATCTGGCAAGCATATGGG
>NW_007032269.1:0-9171 GCF_000164805.1 Carlito syrichta | reverse complement strand
ACACAACCCTCCCCCACCTTCACCTCTTCCCTCTGACCTCAAGACATCATCTCCTCTGAGTCCTGTCCTCCTCTGCTTTCTTCATTCTGCCTCCTAGATCCTTCCTGGTTTTTTTTTTCCCCCTTGGCCTCTGACTTGCTTTTTCTTCTGCCTGGACTGTTCTTTCCTCAAATTTCCATGTGGTTTATTCCATCTTCTCATGCCTTTGCTTTAATATCCCCTTTTCATGGATGCCTCCCCTGACAACTTAAAACTGTAAACCCTCCCTCTATTCCTGACTACACTCTAAACCCAGGAATTTCCTATTTCTTCTTGCTTCTCATTTTTCTTTTCTTTTCTTTTAATTTTTATTTTTTGTGTGACTATTGTTAATGAAATTGTGCTTTTTATTCAGGCTTTTTTAAAATTGTTGGTGTATATGATGTGGATTTTTCAGGTCAGCCTGGACTTCGAGAGTGTCAGCCTAATGGGTCAGCCAGCCAAACCCCAGAGAGGGTCATTGAGGGGCTGGTAAGTCAGGTCCTGGAGGTGTCAGCTCTAATGGGCTGGCAAACCAATCCCAGAGTGTTGCGATTTGGTGGGCTGGAATGACTAGCCCCCGGAGTGTTGGCTATAATGGGCTGGCAAGCCAAGCCCTGAGAGTGTTGCTGGTTCAGTGGGCTGGCAAGCCTAACCCCGGGGTTGTCTCAGCTTTGGAGTCTCATCTTCTTCCAGCAGCTTTCCTGGTTCAGCCGGCTCTGTCGGCTGGCAAGCCAGCCTCTAGGGTGCACATCTCTTGGCTCCAGCGATCTTTTACAGCTCTTTAAGTAGCAGCTCTTCAGGTCGAAGTTCTTGTCTCATGTCCAAGAATAATGAGGGACACGGACAGCCAGAAAATGAGAAAGCAGAATTTATTGAGAGGACAGAAAAGCTCCCACAGTGGGAGGGGACCCGAAAGGGGTTGCCCGCTTCTCATTTTTCTATACATTTCTTATCACCACCTAGCAAACTATACAATTTGCCAGTTTATTGTTTATATTTTCTATCTATTGTCCCAATCACAAAGTAAGTTCCATGAATGCAAGACTTTTTTATTGTTGTTGAGTTGGAGTCTCTGTCACCCAGGATGGAGTGCAGTGGCACCTTTACAGCTACCGTAACCTCCACTCACTGGACCCAGGTGATCCTTCTGCCTCAGCTTTCCAAGTAACTGGAACCACAGGCTTGTGCCACCATGCTCGGCTAATTTTGGTTTATTGTAGTAACGAGATCTCGCCATGTTGCTCAGACTGGTCTTGAACCAGAGAGCTCAGGCAATCCTCTCACTTCTGCCTCCCAAAAACTGTATCCCCAGTTCCCTTTACATAATAAACACTAAATACATATTTGTGAAATGAATAATAATGGACATACCCTAAAATTTACATGTATTAATTAATTGAAATCTCACAGCAACCTCATAAGACAGGTCCTATCATCAGTTTCATTGTACAGATAAGGAAATGGAGACACAAAGTGGATAAGTACCTGACTCAAGGTCACACAGAGAAGTTGAGTACAGGGGAGAAAACTTTTCAGCCCAGGCAATCTAGATCCAGGTTTGAAATCTGAGCCACTTTGCTGTATTGTTTCTCAGAGCATTTCACCTCAAGACTGGATAACTTTAAATAAGTCATTCATCTAATGGTTTTGCTCTGTTCTTTTCCTTTCTGATTTATTAAATTAGAACATCTCAGTGAAACAAGAATGCTCCCCAAACCTGGGTAGTTACAATGTAAAATTGCAAATGGGCAAAGTGAAGAGTAATGATTTTCCTCTCTGTCATCTATAAAATTAGGATTTAAGATTTTGTCTTTTTGGCATAGGGCATCAGGTTGTTCACAGCCTATTTGCAATATTCAAGGGCTAGATAAGACTTCTCAGTTCAAAGGACAAGAGCTTTTGTCTGTCAAGCCTTGCACTCTGAGTTTCAGTTTCAAAAATCATGTAGGCCTGATGGAAATAAAATTGAACTTGAGTTTGAGTGTCAACTCTAAAATTTACAGGCATCATTACCCTGCCAGAAAATACTTGGTTTCCTCTTCTGCAAAATGAGACAGATCTTATCTAGGCTTCTTTATACCCATCCAGCATACTGCATTGTTCTATAATGTGATGTTAATGTGAGCTACTGTTATCAGTGCATAATCCACATATCGAGTTGTTTCCCCAAATGCTGAGAAGATTAGGAAAGAAACAAAAATAGACAAAAAGTGTGGGTTGTATATTCTTTGCCAAGAAGTAGTTTGTTTCTTTTTCATAGTTATGTCACTTCTTTGTGTATTAATATTTTATACATAAGGTGTTAGAAGCTCTAACCTCATTGGCTGGAAAGGTATTTTAATAGGCAGATTATGATCTTGAGAGGAAAAATAAAATTTGGTGTAATTTGATAGGACTTCACGCCTGGAAAAGATTTAAAGTCTTGACCAAGACTAATGCAAGTTATGTATTTAATTACAAATCCTGGTTAGATTTCTTGCTTGCCATATTAAGCAGAATAGATTGGCTATTTGTAAAGTAATAATGCCATCTGGCAATATTTTTGCTGTTTTGATTGAGAAATTTTTTTTTAAATGGAGCTATTGCAAAGGTCTATGCTTCTAGAAATTATGAAATGAAATTATTTCATAATAATTTCTAGAAAGTATTTGTAACTTCACAATCTATAATGGAATGCTAGTTTGTGACAGACAGTTCACAACTGGTTATTTCTAATTTTCACTGGTAATTAAGATTACTAGGTATTCCAAGTTCTAACCAAAATATGTAATTAAAGCTACTAGAAATAATAAAAAATGAAACTGTATGCACAGAATATAAGGAATGTAAGATTTTTTGGCAGGAAAATTTTTAAGACATAAAAAGATACACTTCTGTTAAGAAAAAAAGAGCAATTTTGTCCTAGTTTAGAGGTTAAAGATTGATTTATAATTTAAAAAGAGTCAAAAATTAAATGGATAAAAAATGGATACAGAAAGTTGTAAAGAGAGAATAAGAAAGCAAGAATTTTGTTATTTTTCTGTTAAAAGAACAAAGTTTTCTTGGATTATTATACAAGGGTTTTCATTACCTGTTGAATATTCTGCCTGGGAGAAAAAGAGTCACAGTCTTCTCAAAATAATTTCCTGTGTTTCATTTTGTCTTATCAGGGTCTTTGATTACTTAAGAAAACTTAATATTAAACTTAACATTAAAAAAAAGACATAACTTTCTGTATTGGTCTTTTAAATTTTTGTCATTTAGTTAAATAGATACCTGAATAATGTTTTAGAGTGACCTGTGATCCTATTTAATCAAGAATTTAAAATATTTTGGTATTTTTGACAAGCTACCAAAACTAAATTATAAATATACTGCTTTGGAATTCAAACCAACTTTGATTTTCCTGAGGGACCTAGAAAATCTCAAAAGATTTGTTTTCTATCTTTAGAAAGCAAAGATGTTAAACTAGGCTTATTTGATATGTTGAATTGCATGTGAAACACTGTCAAATAAGAAGTGATCCTAAACACTTGTTATATTTGCTATAAATATGTTATATTTGTTAGGTATATGTTATTAATATAAGTATTAAGAAAATTGCACACAATTTCTAGAAATCTGATATGTCCTGGTATAATGTTATCAGTCATAATTTTAGTTATTACCTTTAAAGAGTTATAAGTCACAGAAATAATCAAATTTCCTTGTCAATTGCATTATAATGAACTTTCTTCAGGTCTCTGATCCTGGCCATTTTAAATCTTTTTTCATTTGCATAAGTTATTGCTTTCTCTGATGTTTTCTTGAAATCAACTACAGACAAAATTGGTATATCTTCAAAGAGATTCATGGAAAAGACACTGACAAGGACAGGTTCTGAGAACTTGAAGGTCACATCACTGAACTTGATAAGAATTTCAAGTCTCTAATAAGAAATTGATTGAATCACAAATATAAAATTATAATTTTTATGACTTAACTATTGCTGGTTCTTTAATGTTTTGTTTTCCAGTCTTAAAGAGTATTTTTTCTCTTTTTTTATTTAAGCAATATAACTTCCAGCAATCTGGTAAATTATATTCTGGAAACAGATTTGAAACGATTATCTTTTTCTCCCTATCTGAGTCTTCCAATATTCAGTAACTCTTATTGAACATTCTGATTTTCATGGCAATATGGTTAGTTACATAAATTCAATAAGAATGTTATCCTTGTAGCAGGACATGATTGGAAACATTGGTTATATTACCAAGGCTTTGACCTGAATGTCAGTTTTGAGAATGATGTACATTGAATCAGATGTGACCAGACCATTTTAATGCATTAAGGTTGACTTCATGGAACCAGTAAGTCCTTTAGAGAAAACCAGCCTGGTACCTGACTTAAAGAGATCCCAGTCTTAAAGGTTAGTTAGAAATGACAGTTTCTGGCAGACTCAAGAAGCTCAGAATATTTTGGGAACCTTGAGAAGAGAGGAATTCATTTAATTCTATAGACATTACAGGGAAGCCTGATGGTGAGTCCCTGATTTGTCTTCCTAAGCTGGAGAGGTTTAAAAAAAAAAAAATTCTATGTTTAGCTATTTATTTATTTTTTAGAGATGATGTTCTTTCTATGCTGCCTAGGCTGGACTCAAACTCCTGAGTTCAAATAATCCTTCCTCAGCCAGGCTCGGTGGCTCAGCCGGTAATCCCATGCTTTGGGAGGCTGAGGTGAGTGGATTGCCTGAGCCCACGGGTTCAAGACTCACCCAGGCAACTTGGCGAGACATCATCTCTACAATAAATCAAAAAATCAACCGGGCATGGTAGTGCATGCCTGTCATTCCAGCTACTTGGAGGGCTGAGGGGGAAGGATCGCCGGAGCCCAGCAGGTCGAGGCTGTGTTGGCCGGGAGTGGCCACTGCACTCCGGTCTGGGTGACAGAGTGAAACTCCAATTCAGAAAGAAAAATAAAAAAAATTTTTTTAAATCCTTTCTCCTCGAATTCCCAAGTAACTGGGAATACATGCAAACACCCAGCCTACAGGGTCTTTTAAAAAAATGAACCTGAAAGTTTAAAATAAAAGTTCTAGCAAAGCAGACTTAAAAAGAATCTATATCGCCAATTACTATTCTTGCTTTACTTACATAATCAGGCCAAAAGAAGGAGATTTGACTTATTTTACGAACAAATTAGTCTTACTGTAATTATCTTTGGTAAAAATGGTGATGATATAGAGAGAAAAATTATATGCACTAAAGACAATTACAGCAATTCAATTCCAGCCTTGCTGATTGTCTTTTACATTTTATCTTCCTATAAACTGGACTGTATTCCAAATTATTTTAGTTTCCTACAATATTTGCCTGACTCTTCAAACTAATGTTTCTAAGTTTCTTCCATCTTTTTGACTTGGAGTCCCTAAAACTGGCCTTTTCTAAAATAACATGCACGTTGAAGCTGAATGACTTGATATAAACTTGATAGAAATCACCACAAATGCTTTTGTATGAACAATCTTCATGCCTGTAACTGTGTGGGTCGCTCAGAAAGTTCACCAGAATGCCTGATGGCATCATCAGAGCCATTCAGCTATCAAAAGATGTTTTGTGCCCAACGTCTAGGAATCTTCTTGATAGGCTGCCTCTGGACTCAGAAACTGAGTTTATAATGTACTTCAACTATTAACCTTTGATTTTCTTTTTTTCTATAAAAATGCTCTTATTTGATACCTGATTATTTCAACCATATAGAGGCCAAACCTTGACAGGAACCCACTTGCAACACCGTCTCCTAAAATAAGACACAAATGTTTAAGTGAACTGACCTAATCTTAAATCTAAGAGATTGGATGAGGAGTAATTCAACTCAGTTTCTGTGCTATGAAGTTTCTTAGAGAAGTTTCAACTGGGAGAAATGAAGGATGGATGAATATGCCACCCTAAAACATTCTATTTTGGGATAAGGGTTATTTCAAGCTAAAGGCACTTAAAAACACACAGCAACAACAACAGTGACTTCAAGAAGCATGTTTTGATCCTCCTCTTTTTCATGCTGAATGTAGAAGATAAAACCCCCATATGGAAGATGTCCTTCCCACCAGAAGAAAAGTTTCACTTCTATTTTTAAGCACAGATAGTTGAGATGGAAAGAATTCTGTACAAGCAAATGTTGTTAAACTCATCCTTATCTTTCTAGTCACTTCTGTATCTAATTAACTATCTTAGCCCAAGTCCTTCTGCCTCAACAGTTTTTCACAATTTATTATTCTTTGTCCAATTTAATATGTAAATGTTCAACTCTCAACTGCATCTTTGGGTCTTTATTTTCTTATGAAGGCTTCATGCCACATAACACTTAAATAAATTTATATGCTTCCCTCATATTGTTTTGTTTTATTTCAATTAATTCTCAGTCCTTGCCAGAAAGCCCCATGAGAGTAGAGGTAACATTTTGCCTTCACTGCCCTATGAACCACACAATGTCTGCTCCTTCCCAGCAAATAAACTTCCTAAGAACAGGTACCATGTTTAAATCTTTATTTAATTAAATCATTGAATAATACTTATTGAATTAAAAGATAATTCAGTGGATTCTGTTGACTCTAACTTCCAAAATGTTGCCTAAATACAACTTTCCTTTCCATTCTTACTGTTTTTTCTCTAGCCTGACTCCTATTTCTTGAGAAGCAGTGAAGGACATTAGCTAAAAATGCAGATTCTTAAGTAAAATTGCTTAAGTTTGAATCCTAGTTTCAAAACTTCCTAGTCATGGCACCTTAAGCACATTACTTAACAGCCTTATACCTCAGTTTGCACATCTCTATCATAGAGCTAATAATGGCATCCACCTTGTAGGGATGCCATAAGGATCAATAAATGTAAATATGTGGTAAAAATTTAGCGTGTACACATACTAAGCATTATGTGTTTGTTATTTTACTTTTCTCATGTAAAATAATATCATGGTCTAACTATCTCTAGTCTCGTTACTGCCGTCTTCCTAAAAACATACATTTGATCCTGCAACTTTGCTGCTTGAACATTGTTAATGACTGTGTACTAGACACAGGATGAAGTTAAGCGTTCTGGCATAGAGTACATGGTTCTTTGCAGATGAGAGCCATCTTCCATCATGCTATCTGTTCTAGCTATTGCTTCACTCATCTTTCTTCAAAGGTTCACAGTATGCCTTTCTCCTATTCTGTACTTTTGCTTGAAATGCTTCTTGCCCTTCCAAACAGGACTCTTGTTTCTTCTTCTCTCTCCCTATTCTTGAAAACCCAGTTCTAATGTTACTACTCAGTAAGTTTTCTCTGACTTCTTCTAATAATCATTTTAACACTTTTCCCCCAAAATAATGACAGCAGCTCACACATGTGCCAGACACCGTGCTAAACATTTATTGCGTCATTTAGTATTTTAACAACACTATGAGATAGTGCTGATATTAGTCGCCATTATAGAAATGGGGAAACAGGTTAGAGAGGTTAACTAGAATTAACAGTTTCCCTGAAGTTCACTAGGACTTTATCAACATCTCCATTATTGCTCCATAACCCTGTTATCCACATATTTATTCAAGTGGCTTCCCTCTCTCCCCCTTCTTTTTATTTTTTTTGAGTTGGAGTCTCACTCTGTCGCCCAGACTGGAGTGCAGTGGCCGCTCCGACCACCTCAGCCTCGACCTGCTGGGCTCCGGTGATCCTTCCGCCTCAGCCTTCCAAGTAGCTGGAACTACAGGCACACTTTACTATGCCCGGCTAATTTTTGATTTATTGTAGAGAAGAGGTCTCACCAAGTTGCCCAGGCGGGTCTCGAATCCGGTTCAGGCAATCCACTCACCTCAGCCTCCCAAAGCACGGGATTACAGGCTGAGCCACCGAGCCCCGCTCTCTCCCCCTACAGAATGAGCATTTGTAACTAAGAATGGTGCAATTCCACCTTTGATCCTTGGGGCTCACTGTGAAGCCTGGAACATAGAAGTTAGTCAGAAAATACTTCTCGGGCTCAGGCAATTCACTCACCTCAGCCTCCCAAAGTACGGGATTACAGACTGAGCCACTGAGCCCAGCTTAACCTTTTTAAAAAAAATAAATTATTATAAATCCCCTTTAAAGAAGGAATGGAGAAAATGAGAGAGCCACATGGGGGTATTAAAATTTGTTTTACTTATGTGTAAAATTGACTTTGATCTTAAATGATAAAAATGTCCAACTGTGAGAGGCTCTTCATCGCGGGCACTTGGGGCCACCATTTTAGGCTACGGGAGTAAGAGAAGGAGCGAGAGGTAGGAAGGCTTTTCTGCCGCCCTCCGTGGGCCCGGAAAGGGCCAGCTGGCTGGGCTTTGGGGAGTGGGCTCCGAGGCACGGAGGGCGGGGGTCATGATGCGGAGGCTGTCCCGAGCCCCGCCCCCTGGGTTGGGGACGCGCTGAATGCGACCGCCCCTCCTCACCCGCCACGGGGAGAAGGAGTGGAAGAGACGCAGCTACCAGATGACAGGGCCCTGGGGTGGCCCGACTCCCTCAGATTAAGTATTGTTTAAGCTGCATCAGTGAAGCACATACAGGGGGCTTGGAAGACGATCAGCAGTGGTTTTTGGATTCAAAGATGCGGTGTTTGGTGGCTCCAGCTGCAATTCCCCTACAATAGTTCAGCAATTTGACTATCAGCACCAGGTGTCAGATGAGGGCAAACTCACAGATTCTTCTAAGACAAACAACACTATCCGTGTTTTCTTGCTGAACAAGCAAAGAACAGTGGTTAATGTGAGAAATGGAATGAGCTTGCATGACTGCCTTATGAAAGCGCTCAAGGTGAGAGACTTACAACCAGAGTGCTGTGCGGTGTTCAGACTTCCTTACGAACACAAAGATAAAAATGCACTTTTAGATTGGAATACCGATGCTGCTTCTTTGATTGGAGAAGAACTTCAAGTAGATTTCCTGGATCATATTCCCCTCACAACACACAATTTTGCTCAAAAGACATTTCTGAAGCTTGTCTTGTATGACATACGTCAGAAATTCCTGCTCAACGTATTTCAATGTCAGACTTGTGGCCACAAATTTCATGAGTACTGTAGCACCAAAGTACCTACTATGTGGGTGAACTGGAGTAATATCAGACAACTCTTATTGTTTCCCAAATCCACTATTGGTGATAGTGGGGTCCCAGCACTACCTTG
>NW_007032268.1:0-430 GCF_000164805.1 Carlito syrichta | reverse complement strand
CCACCCCATCCTCCCCTGGGTCCTCCCCATCCTTCCCTGGCTCCGCCCCATCTTTCCCTGGCTCCGCCTCATCCTTCCCTGGCTCCCCCCTGGATTCTGGCTCCGCCCCATCCTTCCCTGGCTCCGCCCCGTCTTGCTCTAGCTCCTCCCTGTCCTTCCCGGCTGAGGAGTCCAGATGGAATCCCGGCTGCTTGAGGCCGTCTCCGTCCCTGCTCGAGCTTTGAGTAGTGGCAAGAGCTTGGGTTCTAGTCTAGACTCATGGCCAAACCCTGGCTTGGTGGCTGAATGGCTCTGCGGTGCTGGGTTTCCATACCGTCGTGCGCTCACAGGCCCAGCCCAGCGAGGTGCATGGACAAGAAAAGGCTCAGAGAAGACTCAGCACAGCCAGTGCCCAGCGTTCTCCTCTCCTTTTTAGCCAAACAAATATTGG
>NW_007032267.1:0-430 GCF_000164805.1 Carlito syrichta | reverse complement strand
CCTGCCATATCCACCTGTGAGGGAGACTGGGAGATATCAACTAGCTGTGAGTTCAGAAGAAAAGGAAAATGAATTTGGTTAGAGCTTTCCTGTCAAACGACAGAGCTTCAGAAAGTACTTATATTCATTCTTAATCCAGAGGCATTATCATTATTGTGATGGTCCTGATACTTCTGAACATATCCACAAAATAAGGAACAGAACGTGCAAACTGTGGGTAGAGAGATTATGACCAAATAAAAGGTGATTTATTGCATGGCACTGATAAGTAGGTTACCTTTAGAAAAATTTAAAAAACCTAGTTAAAAAAGACAAAAGTCTTCTCCTGTGGACTAGGAAAATAATGTACTTAGCAGAAGAGGTTCTCAGTACTCATCTCAAATGTATCAGATATAAAGCTTCAACCAATAATCACAATTTTACAGCTAAT
>NW_007032266.1:2321-3345 GCF_000164805.1 Carlito syrichta | reverse complement strand
CCTCAAATTCCTGGCCTCAAGCAATCCTCCTGCCTCAGCCTTCCAAAGTGCTGGGATTACAGACATGAGCCACTGTGCCTGGCCTACCACCCAGCAATTCTTTCATAGGTTGTATTTTTGAGGAAAAGTTTGCAAAACTCATTTATGAGTGAAAGAAACTGTTTAACAAGAGTTGCATTCTGTAAATGCTGAAAAATAAGACTGGTGTCTGAATGCATTAAAAAGATACAAAATTATGTTCCCATTATGTGGCAAAACATTACTCTTTTTATTTTCCTGTAGTATAAATCAGGATACCGATTAAATTCTTTCCTGTAATTACATTTACAGTTCTTTTACCTTTATTCATGATATAACTCTCTTTGTGGGAAAAAGTACATTGCAAGTGAGGGTAGAACATGTTTGGGGCACTCTGGCAGGAGGTCAGAGATGACATGTGGGTCTATGGACACTGAACTGTCTGAATTCTGCCAGGATAAAAGCAGATACCTTGGCAGTTCTGCATTACAAACACCAGGAAGATTTTCAGACAATAGATCTTTGATTGCCAAGCTTCTAAAGAACGTGGTTTCCTCTCTGGAACATAATCCGTCTGCTGACATTACAACCACGGCACTCAGAGGGAGGAAATGAATTATAAAGTGCTGTGTAAAGTGTGAAATGGCCACCTTTAAGCTTAGTCATTCTCCTAATGTTGTGAAGTCTATAAAATATGTATTAATTCTAGTTTTTAATAGTTTTTATCAATCCATCTTTTTTCTTCAAATGGTAGACAATGCCTGATAGGAGAGATTCTTCACACTGCACTTCCAGTCCATGAAGTATTTTGTAATCTGGCTTATTTTTTTTTTCTTGGTTTCCTAAGCAATTTATTAGATAAAGCACACAAAGCCATAAACAGCTTTTTGAGTATTGAAACTGTAAGGAAAACTAGGATCATTCTGATGTCAGTTCATTCATTATAAGCAGATAGACTTTCATCGACAAAATGTGGCTATTACAATATTTTTACAAGATTTAAATT
>NW_007032266.1:0-843 GCF_000164805.1 Carlito syrichta | reverse complement strand
CCTGTTCCACCTGGGCAAAGACATACCTTCCAAAATTTCATAGTGCACCAAGTTGGGACAAATGATTACATGTCTTGAGAGAATGAAGTTAAAATGTTTTCACAGGGTGAAAGGCTGAAAACAGTGAAATTAAACAATGGTGAACGTAATATTCAATAAATAAAATGCAAAGAACATACCAGGAAAATGTGGATTCAAGAGGTTCCATGAAGGAAGAGTGAGTGACTCTAAGACCAAAATGAGTTCAGACTGTGTCCTTGCCACTGAAACAAACAAGTGCAATTGTGGACTTGGACTTTGGTTGAAATCTAATGTCTAAATCAAGGAAAATCACTCTGTTCATTTCTGCATACTATTTTTAGAAAGAAGTTGCTATATTGGGATCAAGACACAAAAGATAATCAAGTTGGCAAGCATTTATGAACCATGATGCCACCTGGAGAATGTGGGGGATGCTCGGCCTGAAGGGTTGAGATGTATGCATCTGTGTGTGCCTTGGCTGGCGCTGAGCATTGGTTGGGGCATAACAGCTGGCTCAACTTGTTTGATGATGAGTAACCACATAAAGCAGGGACAGTTCTTATTTTGAATTGTTTCTGAAATCAAAATCAAAGGTTAACCATTGCAGAAGAAAGGACTTTCACCACGCTACAATTTAAATCATTTCAAACCATTAGAGTTGTCCAATAATAAAATGAAATTCTTGAAAAAGCAATAAATTTTTGGGTGCCAGAAATATTCAAATACAGACTGGAAGGTTATTAATAATACTGCAGAAGTCATTCTTGGCATGGATATGTGGTGGGACGGGATGATCTGTAATGTAAGAGTAAAATATCTTAT
>NW_007032265.1:0-967 GCF_000164805.1 Carlito syrichta | reverse complement strand
TAGTTGACTGAAGAGTTGGCCCACTAGTTAGCTCGGTTAACTAGTTGACTGGCTAGTTGACTGACCTAACTAGTCAGCCGAGAAGTTGACCAACAATTTACCTTATGTAACTAGTCAAACAACAAGTTAACTGACCTAGCATATCGGTCAACTAGTTGGTCAACTATTTGGCCGATTGGTTAGCTAACTTAGCAAGTTTGCTGGCTAGTCACCCAATCACTTAGCTGACTTAACTAGTCGGCCAGTGAGTTAGCCAACAGGTGAGCTGATTTAACTAGTTGGCCAGGGAGTGAGCCGACTGGTGAGCTGACTTATATATTCGGCTGGTGAGTGAACCGACTGGTAAGGCTACTTAACTAGTTGGCCAGCGAGTGAGCCGATAGCTCAGCTGACCTAACTAGTAGGCTGGCGAGTGAGCTGACTTGTCAGCTTCCTTAAGTAGTCAGCTCGCGAGTGAACCAACTGGTCAGAAGAGTTAAGTAGTCAGCCAGCGAGGGAGCCAAACAGTGAGCCGACTTATTAGTCAGTTGTAGAGTGAGCTGATGGGTGAGCTGCCTTAACTAGTCAGCCGACAATCAAGCCAACCAGTGAGCTGACTTAACTAGTCAGCTGGCAAGTTACCGACTAGCTAGTTGACCTGTTGACTGGTGAGCGAGCCAACTAGTTAGCTAACCTGTTTGCTGGTAAGCGAGATGACTAGTTTGCTGACTGGTTGATGGGTGAGCGAGCCGACTAGTTAGTTGACCTGATGGAAAACAAGTGAGCCCACTAGTTAGCTGACCAGCTAACTGAGTTGCTAGCTGACTAGTTAGTTAAGTAACTAGCTGATGTGCTAGCTGCCTTTAATAGCTAGCTGACTAGATAACTAGCTAGCTAACTAATATAACTAGCTAGCAAACTAGCTATCTAGATGTCTACCTAGCTGACTTAACTAGCTAGCTAACTGCCTAGTTAGCTGGCTAGCTGA
>NW_007032264.1:0-471 GCF_000164805.1 Carlito syrichta | reverse complement strand
TACTGTGTATGTGTATATCTGTGTGTGTGTGAATTGCCCAGTTGGGTGCCCACATTAATCGTATACACATGTTATATCATGATTGCTTTAAGTCTGGATGGCAGAGGTATTGGCATGTTTTAGATAAATCTTATATTTCCTAGTTTAATAGAGAAAGTGATGATGAAAATTATAAAACTCTGAAATATACTCAGGCTTTTCATTGTCTGGTTATATTCATTGTGTGTCACACCCCCCACTCCCCAACACCTCTTATTTCACCCTCAACTTCTGCTAATTCCAAGGTCGCTATGCCAAAATCAAATAACACATGAAAATTAAATAAACAGGCTTCAAAGAAATACCTTCCATCTAACTTACATATAAATTTCCTCTTTCTTTTTTTTTGAGTTGGAGTCTCACTCTGTCGCTCAGGCTGGAGTGCAGTGGCACACTCACAGTCACCCCAGCATCAACCTGCTGGGCTCTGGT
>NW_007032263.1:0-432 GCF_000164805.1 Carlito syrichta | reverse complement strand
GTCTAGCAAGCAGGCCAGCTAATTAAGTCAGTTGGTTAAGTCAGCTGGCTAGCCAGCTAGGTAGTTAATTATGTCAGCCGGTTAAATCTGCTGACTAGCCAGCTAGCTAGCTAGGGAGTGCCAGTTAAGTCAGCTGCTTAGCCAGCTAACTAACTAGTTAAGTCAACTTGTGCCAGGTTGCTACCTGGTTAAGTCAACTAGTTAAGTTAGTTGGCTAGCCAGCTGGATGGCTATGTACCAAGCTAGTTAAGTCAATTGGCAAGCCACATAGCTAGCTAGTTAAGTCAGTTAGTTAATTTATCTGGCGTCTCATCTGCCTAGGTAGTTAGCTAACTAGTTAAGTCAGCTGGCTAGCGATCTGGTTAGTTGGTTGTCAGCTAGTTAATTCAGCTAACCAACCAGCTGGCTTGATAGTTAAATCAGGGAGACAAG
>NW_007032262.1:0-432 GCF_000164805.1 Carlito syrichta | reverse complement strand
ACTTGGAGACACCTCACGGGTCACTTACCAGCAACTCAACCACCCTTTTTAAAATGAAAAGTGGAAAGCGCATCAATTCCTATTAAATGGTAAAGCACCAGAGCCAACTGTTTTACTGTAATAATGTTTGGCTGATAATGGAATTTTGTATACTGAGGAACTTATTTATGATCCCAAAATCAAAATTCCATATCTTACATTTTTCTGAGTGGTAATGTGTGAAACAGTCACAACAGGTCTCGCAGGCTCACCGCTACAGGCTGTGCAATAGGAATTTGCTGGACGTCTTCCACCTGGTGCTTTTCTATTCGAGCAGACCATACAGACTTACTTTCTGCCTCCCACATTAACAACATGTAATTCACTGTCCCATCTGCTGTTCAAAGACAATGTGGAAGAACATTTTCTTTGCACCATGCCAGCTGATATTTT
>NW_007032261.1:0-433 GCF_000164805.1 Carlito syrichta | reverse complement strand
TCACATATAGCCTCAATAAAGAAATAACACTTAAAACACACAAGCGTCTATCGCTTCCTGCTCCTCGCCTCTACTGTGGGCGCTCTGGAATCCTTGCGGGCTAAGATGTCTAAGGCTGAGTTTGGGAAGGCTGCAGAGGAAGTTAAGAACCTCCAGACCAAGTCAGCAGACGACGAGATGCTATTTATTTACGGGCACTGCAAACAAGCAACTGTGGGCGATATGGATACAGATTGGCCCAGGATGATGGACCCCATGGGCAAGGTCAAGTGGGATGCCTGGAATGAGTTGAAAGTCGGGACTATCAAGGAAGATGCCATGCTATGCTTTTAACCTCACTGATACAACGCCTTGTTTTTTCTAATACTATAGATGATATGAAATAGTGAAAATAACCAGTTAACCCAGTTCCTCAAGGCTATTTAGGATACGG
>NW_007032260.1:6015-6856 GCF_000164805.1 Carlito syrichta | reverse complement strand
CACCCTCTTTTGTCCCCACCCCTGCTCCCCCTGCCCACAGGCAAATGAGCCAAAGTGTTTAATGTGACTGTTTTTTTATGCTGGCAAAATATGTGGCATTTCGTGTGTCTGTATCTGTCACTGACATGAATGCTATTGGCTACATGCCCTGTCCTGCATCTGACATCTCCACGGCACTGTGCCCTTAGAGACCCTCCATGATCCGGAGTGTGTGTCTGGTTCATTGTTTTGGCTGCGTGTGGTGTCACATGGTGTCTTCACCCACGTGGTCCCATCCTGTCCTGTCTCCTCTGCCCTCCAGGGGAACATTCATGTCCCTCCACCTCCTGAATCTGTGGGAGTTAGTCTGTTACAGAGGCTCACTTTGGGGGGGGAGCGGAGCTGAGATACTATCTGTGCCCCTTCCTGATGTGACTGAGGGGTGACAGAAGGCTACCTGCACATCTGCATTCCCCACCCAGCAGCCTCTGAAACCCCCCACACTAGGGCCCCTTGAGGCCCCCAGAGCCCCACAGCACTTGACAGGACCTAGCTTCGAATGTTTGCAAGACAGATGGGTGACAGCGCTGTCACATCCCGGTCCTGATTTGCATCTCCCCTTCACTAATGAGCTGAGTGTCTCTTCTTGTGCCTGTTAGCCTTTTGGAGTTCTTCTGGAAGCTGTTTGAGTCTCTCTCCCAGTTTTCTTCTGGCGTGGGGATGCCTTGGCCCCAGGACTTTCCCTTGTGTCTTCCCCATGGTTTGCCCTTCTGGGCCCCAGCCTGCTGCCTGCTGCCCCCAGTCAAGTGAGGCCCCGTTAATGGAAAACAGCGGCACGATCCATCCCTCTCCCACCCTCCTT
>NW_007032260.1:3669-5672 GCF_000164805.1 Carlito syrichta | reverse complement strand
CCTTCCCTGCCATCTCTTCTTTTACCCCATTGTCCTGGGAGTCCAAATCTCCCCCTCTAGCCTTGCCCACTTGGGCTAGTTGCCCTTGCCTGGTTCCTCCCATCTCTGTGACTCCATGAAGAGTGACTCTCTCCTCTGCGTGAAGAATCTAACTTCTCTTCCACAGCCTGCCTGGACCAGGTTTCCTTCCTTCTTCACTGGCAAGAGGGGACCGGACATCTCTCACCTGTGCTGGTGGTGCTGCTGGATACTCTCCTCTCAGTCATGAGGACCTTAGGGAAAGGGGACGCAGCATTTTGAGGCCCAAGGTGACACTGTGGCCATGATGTCCAGCTGCCTGGTGCCTTCCTGCTTAGATGGATATCAAAGTGCATGCCTGTTCAAAAGTCAATCATGCCTGCCTTAAGCCTTGGATCTTGAAACTAATTCATACTCGCTGCTGACATGTGGGAGCTACAGAGGGGATTAAAAAGAAAATAAAAAATCAATCATCATCCTATTATCCAACATCATCCACCACCATTATCTTTGTACATTTCTTGGAAGATTTTTTTTCCCTCTGTGTTTTGTAAATATCTTGGGATCGTATTATAGTTATAAACTTGCATCTTGTTTTTATGCATTAAAATAGCAAACATGATATACAAATGGCCAATAAGCACATGAAAGATGCTCAACATCATTAGTCATGAGGAAAATGTAAGTCAAACCCACAACAAGATACTGTTTCACACCCACAGGGATGGCTAACATGAAAACAAAATAGACAATAGCAAGTGTTGACAAGAATGTGGAGAAAGTGAAGCCTTCATATGTTGCTGGAGAAAGTGGTCAGTTGCCTTGGTAAGAAGTCAGCTGGTTACTCACAAAGTCATCCACTTCCAGGTGTCTATGTGAGAGAACACACAAAAACTTGTACATGAATGTCCATAACAGCATTATCCATAAGAGCATTATCCATAACAACCATAAGGTGAAAACAACCCAGGTATCCAGCAACTGATGAATGCATAAACAAAATGCATTATAACTGTACAATGGAATGCTAATTCCATCATAAAAAGGAATGAAGTACTGATGTATACTACATCATGGATGGACCCTGGAATATTATATGCTAAGTGAAAGAAGCCAACCATAAAAGGCCACATATGGTATGATCCCATTTATAGAAAATGTTCAGAATAGGAAAATCCACAGAGACAGAAAGTAGATCAGAGATTGTGAGGGTCTGGGGGAAGAGGGAATGGGGGGGTGACTGCTAATGAGTGCAGGGTTTCTTTTTTCAGGTGATGAAACTAACTTTTTTGAGGCAATAGAACTAAAATTAGATAGTGTTGGCTGGGCGTGGTGACTCATGCTTGTATCCCAGCACTTTAGGAGGCCAAGATGAGAGGAATTCTTGAGCCCAGGAATTTGAGACCAGCCTGGGCAACATAGCGAGGCCTCATCTCTCTACAAAAAGTAAAAAAATTCCTGCCATTTCTCTAGTCTCTCCTGTGACAGGGAGCCATAGACTGGGGCTACAGTGTGGGTTTCTGGGCAGATCCCTCGACTGGCAACTTCCTCCTCTCTCAGGACCTCGACTTCCGCACCTGTAGCAGGTGGGAGTTGGTCAGGAGGTGACGTCTGGAGGAGTCTCAGAAGGGGCTTCCTGGATGGTAGGCAATGAGGTGAGCTGAGGGACGCAATGCTCATTGTAACCACCAGGTGGCAGCCCAACTATGGTCAAGGGCATAGACCCCGCGACTGCACCCCCCTGGATGAGGCTCTGATGCTGGGGTTGGACTCCGGACTCCCTTTCCAATCTATCTGAGACTCAGGGGCTGGTGGAAGAAGGGACTGCTCTTGTGGCCAGCATTGGTGGGTGGGAGGGTCCTGGCAGGGAGAGGAACAGGACATCCCCACCCCCTCCAGACTCCATTCTTGAGGAGTAAGATGTTAATTGGAGAAAGAGAGAGTAGAAAAGATGGGAGAACCAGAGCTCCCTGGAGTCTTGTACA
>NW_007032260.1:2127-2654 GCF_000164805.1 Carlito syrichta | reverse complement strand
GAAAGAGAGTGGGAGAGAGAGATGGAGAGAGAGAGAAAGGGAAGGGGAGAGAGCTCATCTCCTAACGCTTGCTCCCTCCGTTCTGCTCCTTCTGGAAAGTCTCCGGGAATACTCCCTGCTCCTCATCTCACACATGATTCCATCTCCAAGTCGGACATCTGTTGACTGTCCCCATCCTTTCTACCACTGTCACTCTCATCCACACCTCCATCCTCGGTCTGCTGACACTATTGAGGTCTCTGCCTGAAATTCAGTCTTCACATACCAGCCAGGGGAGGGGATCATTCATTTAAAAACACAAGCCTTGTTATATCACATGCTTCCAAGAGCTCTTGGGATGAAATTTCCTTAATGTGGCTTTCCTGGCTCTGCATGATCTGGGTGCTGCCATCCCCACCCTCCCCTTTTCTTGTTAAGATCAAGCCACAGCAGCTGACTTTCAGTTACCCCCATGCCAAGCTCCTTTCCACCTCAGGGCCTTTGCACATGCTTTTTCCTCCACCTGGGTACGTGTGTGTGTGTGTGTG
>NW_007032260.1:0-833 GCF_000164805.1 Carlito syrichta | reverse complement strand
CACTAAAGTAAAAATCTGTGTCCTGGGACTGGTGGGAGGTAGGGGAAGCTTTCCACTTGCACACAGGTAGCCGAGTGTCCCAGCTGTCAGAGTCTCCTGCCAGCACTGTTTGCACAGCCCCCACACCCTCTCTCCCTGTCTGTCTCTGTTTCCCCCCATCTCTGTCTCTCTCTCTATCTCTCTTCCCTTCTCTCTGTCTCTCTCTTTCTCTGTCTCTCTCTTCCTCTGTTTCTCTCCCCCTCTCTGTCTCTCTCTGTCTCTCTCCCCTCCTCTCTCCCTCTCCCTCTCTGCCTCTACCCCCCTCCCTGTCTCTCTCAAAATCCCTATCTTCCCCCTCAAGGTCAGATGGGGTACTCTGTGTAGGAGGGAGGGTTGTGTGACCATCACCCTGCCACCTCCTCTCTCTGGGGAGGTAACAGGTGGGACAACATAACCCAAGTTCACAGACCACCCCCCAGGCTCTGGTTTCTCAGCAGGCAACGCCAGGAACAGGTCAGACCATGAAGTCTCCCTCCCTCAGAGGCATTGCATAAGCAGCTGCAGCCCTGCACCTATTCCCATGGTTACGGGACTGGGGAAGACTGGCAGTGGTGGCATCGCCATGGCACCAGCGTGGGCCACAGCTCTGCTGGGCATGGCACAGACACAGAGGTGCTCTGGGCTCTAGATGGACAGATTGCCTCCAGGGTGGGCCCTCCCAGTGGACAGTGGCCTGTGGAATCCCATGTGAGGTACACAGCCTGGAGTGGCCTCCAGGGAAGGCCGGAGGACCGCACCTCCCTCTGCCTCTCAGAGGGCCTGCTCAGCCACTTGGCCCAGTGGCTGTGGCTGGC
>NW_007032259.1:0-569 GCF_000164805.1 Carlito syrichta | reverse complement strand
TAAGACAACTTGTTAAGTCAGTTGGCTAGTAAGATGGCTAGCTGGTTAAAAAGCTAGTGAAGTCAGATTGCTACCGTGCTTGCTAGCTAGTTATTTATGCTATATAAGTCAGCTGGCTAGGTAGTTAGATAGCTAGTTAAGTCAGCTAGTTAATTCAGCTAGCTAACAAAATGTCAGCAAGTTAAATCACCTGGCAAGCTAGACAGGTAGCTAGGTAGTTAAGTCAGCTAGTTAAGTCAGCTGGCTAGATAAGAAGCTAACTAGTTAAGTCAGCCAGTTAAGTCAGCTGTCTATCTGCTAGTTAAGTCAGCTGGCTAGCTACTTGGTTATCTAGGTAGCTAGGTATTTAGGTCTGCTGGCTAGCCAGCTGGCTAGCTCATTAAGTCAGTTAGTTAAGTCAGCTGGCTAGGCAGATGGCTAGCTAGGCAGCTAGCCAGTTTAGTTAGATGACGAGCCAGCTGGCTAGCAATTAAATCAACTAGTTAAGTCAGCTGTGTAGTCAACTAGGGAACTAGGTTGCAAACTAGTTAAGTCAGTTGGATAGCAAGCTGGCTAGCTAGCTAAGCCAC
>NW_007032258.1:0-439 GCF_000164805.1 Carlito syrichta | reverse complement strand
ATTTCTGTATTGTCTTTTCTAGGTCTGTGAAAAATGATGTTGGCAATTTGATAGGGATTGTATTAACTCTGTAAATTGCCTTGAGTAGGATGACATCTTGTTGATATTAATTCTTCCAATCCATGAGCACGAAATGTTTTTCCATTTGTTTGTATCATCCTTGGTATCTTTGAGCAGTGTTTTATAGTTCTTGTTGTAAAAGTCTTTCACTTCTTTGGTTAGGTGGATACCAAGATATTTTTGTGTGTGTGGCTAATGTGAATGAAATTGTGTTTTTTATTTGGTTCTCAGTCTTTTTGTTGTTGGTGTATAGAACTGCAACTTTTTTTTTTCTTTTTCTTTTTGAGTTAAAGTCTCACTCTGTCACCTAGGCCGGAGTGCAGTGGCACACTCATGACCACCACAGCCTCAACCTGCTGGGCTCAGGTGATCCTTCTGT
>NW_007032257.1:2128-3241 GCF_000164805.1 Carlito syrichta | reverse complement strand
AGGGCACCCATCACAGAGGAGTGCTATTCACTATAACACCAATTAGGGAGGAGACCCAATGATAGGAAAACCCATCACAGAGGAGTCCAGTCCTTAGGGCTCCTGAAATAGAGGCAGTTCAGTAAGTGGGCCATCTATCACAAAGAAGAACTAGTCACTGTGAAATCCACAACAAAAGAAAAGCAAGCCACTGTGTCACCCATCAGACAAGGCCGGTAACCAGGTCACTCATAACACTGGAAAGCCAGTACCTAAGACACCTATCACGGGTCCAGTCACTAGGGTAACCATCACAGATGAGTGTCAGTAACTGGAGCACTGATCAGAGAGGAGACCAGTCAATGAGGCACCAAACACAAGAGGAGAATTTGTCACTAAGTCACCTATCACAGAGGAGAGATATTCAATGGAGCCTTAATCACTGAGAAGAACTAGTCACTGGGAAACCCATCACAGAAGAGAGAAAGACAATGAAGCACCCATCACAAAGGAGGACCAATCACTAGGAGAGCTGTCACAGAGGAGGGCCAGTGACAGGGGGATTCATCATAGAGGAGGAGAAGTCACTGAGGCATTCATAACAGAAGAAGACCAGTCATGGGAGGTTGGTTAAAGAAAAACCTATACAAATAAGGAATTGTAATAGTGGCACCAATAACAGGGGATGACCAGTCACTGGGTAGCCCATTATGCAGGAGGGCCCGTCATTTAGACTACCACCACAAAAGAGGGCAAGTCACTGGGGCACCCAACAGTAAGGAAGTTCAGTCATTGGAACAGCCATCACAAAGGAGTGTTCATCACTGTGGCACCCAATTTGAAGGAAGTTCAGTTTCTGAGACACCCATCACAGAGGAGGGCCAGTCACTTGGCATTAGTTATGGAGAAGGGCCAATCAATGGGGCAAAAATCACCAAAAAGTAACAGTCTTATAGCACCAATATTTGAAGTGGACTTTAGACTAAGGCATTCATCACTATAAGACACAGTCACTAAGGTAGTTATCACAGAGAAGGGCAGTCATTGAGAAACCCAACAGGGAGGAGGACCCATCACTGACACTCCAATCATGAAGGAGTTCCAATCAATGGAGCACCTTGATGAAAAAGACCC
>NW_007032257.1:0-942 GCF_000164805.1 Carlito syrichta | reverse complement strand
CACATCCAAGAGGAGATGTCTTCACAGGGAGACTCATCAGAGAAGAGATTTTGTCAATGATGCACACATGAGAGGAGGACAAGTCACTGGGTCGCCAATCATGGAGAAAGTTCTGTCGCTGGTACACTCGTTACACAGAGAGGCAATTCACTAGTGCACATATCACACAAGAGGGCAAGTCACAATGACATCTATCACAAACGAGGGCTAGTCACTAGACAGCCGTTATTGAGGAGGCTCATTAAATGAGACACCCATCACAGAGGAAGACTAGTCACTGGGGCTTCCATTATGGAGGAATGCCAACCGCTGGATCACCAATCACAGACGCAACCCCATAATGAAGTTGAAATATTCACTGGGGCACACATTACAGAAGAGAATCTTTCACTGGGGCAACCATCAAAGAAGATAACCAGTCATTAGGACACCCATCAAAAGGGAGAGCTAGTCATATCAACACCAATTATGAGGAGGCCCTGTCATTGGAACCATCACAGAGAAAGCCAGTCAGTGGTATACCCATAATATTGAGGACTAGTCATGATGCACTGCTTATGGAGGAGGGGCATATACTGGGACACATCACAGGGGATGATGAGTCACTAGGGTACTCATTATGAAGAAGAGTCAACCACTTGGTACCAAACACTGATAAGACCCTGTCATTGGTGCAACAATAATTGAGGAGGGGTAGTTGCTGGAAACTCAAATGTATGAAACATTCACTGGGGAACCAATAACAGGAAAGTTAGACATTGGGACATTCATCACAGAAGAGTCTCATTAACTGGGGTATTTTTCACATAGAAGTGCCAGTCACCGGGGCACCCATTATATAGGAGGCCCAGACACTGAGTAAACTAACAAAAAGGAGAGACAGTCACTGTGACAGTCATCACAGAAGAGGACAAATCCCTGGGGCAACCATCACTAAGGAGG
>NW_007032256.1:0-436 GCF_000164805.1 Carlito syrichta | reverse complement strand
GCAGGTCGAGGCTGCAGTGGCCGTGAAAGTGCCACTGCACTCCAGCCTGTGCGACAGAGTGAGACTCCAACTAAAAAAAATGATAATAATAATACATATAAAGAGAAAAAAATGATATATATGTACGGTCCAACGATTAAGTTTGTGAAATCATCCTAGAAAAAGTACTACAGGCCTCATTGCTGGATACTATGACAGCCACCTTTGAAGCACTACCCTTACTTAGGAAGCTATGCACCAATACTAGCACCTAGTCCCCGGTCAAAGCAGTTTTGGAACTCTTTCTGGCATGACCATCAGAGCTATCGTCGAATTGCCCTTGATGTCCCGAATGCCATCAAATGTCCTCTTTTCAATATTTCCTTTACCTTTAGGTAAAAATAGTCATTTGGGGCCAGATCGGGTGAGTAGGGAGGGTGTTCCAAATACAGTTATT
>NW_007032255.1:0-524 GCF_000164805.1 Carlito syrichta | reverse complement strand
AGATAGCCAGCTGGCTAACCATCTGAATTAACAAGCTAGCAACCCAGCAAGCTAGCTGACTAGCCAGCTGAAAACTAACTGACTTAACTAGCTAGCCAGCTGAGTTAACTAGCTGACATAACTAGCTAACTACCCAGCTAGCTAGCTAACATAACTAGCTGAATTAACTAGCTAGCTACATAGCTATCAATCTATCTAGCTAAATAGCTTGCTATCTAGCTAACTAGCCGACTTAACTACCTGACTTAAATAGCTGATTAGCTGACATAACTAGCTGACTTAACTGGCTGTCTGACTTAACTAGTTTTTTAATGAGCTAGCTAGCTGGCTAGCCAACTGACATAAAGACCTGACATGATTAGCTAGCCAGCTGGTTATCCAGCTGACTTAACTGGTTGATTAATTAACTAGACAGCTGGTCAGCCTGGTGATTAAACTAGTTGACATAACCAGATATCCAGACTGCTAGGCAGCAGACTTTACTAGCTCTGTACCCCTCTAGCCATCTGGATAGCCAGATGACT
>NW_007032254.1:0-641 GCF_000164805.1 Carlito syrichta | reverse complement strand
TCCTTGTGGTAAAAGAACCCCAGAAAACGTTCAAAACTAAATTATATGGCTGTGGCAAGGCAAGAAGTCAGTCACACCTCAGGACTTTCTTACGTACAATTAAACAGAAACCAGTTCCTGAAAAACTATGTCTGTAAGACTTATTCCTCAACCTTTACAGATTGCCTGACACTGTGGCTGACCCTCCCTTCCCTTATTGAGGCTACACCATGACCACTGACCAGCTTTACAAAGAATTTTCAACCTGTTAACTAACCACTGATCATAAATATTTGCAGATTCTCCTATAGCCTACTGAATATGTATGTGTAGCTAATCCCATTGATCATAAATCCCAGCCTTTCCTTTTTGTCTCTGAAGTATATGCTTTCAGGTTTGGCCAGAGGCTTTGTTTCCCAACCTGCAGATCATAACCCTTTATAGGAAATAAAACTCTCCTTTTTCTTCCTCCACAGATCTCATGGTCTTTTGTTAATACATTCCTCCTCATCAGTGGAGATTATATGGGAAGACTTCTACTTCTATCCAGTGGTAATGAGGACACCCACTGTGGTGTCAGTGGAGCCATAACTCTCATGCTTGTCCAGCAGTAACAATGAGCTCCCTACTTCAGGTGGCAGTGGAGGCTCTGTGGGGAACCT
>NW_007032253.1:2326-2929 GCF_000164805.1 Carlito syrichta | reverse complement strand
GCTACCTAGCTAGATATCTAGCTAGCTAGCTGACTTAACTTGCTGACTTAACAAGCTAGCTAGCTGACATAACTAGCTGACTTAACTAGCTAAGTACATAGCTAGCCAGCTGAATTAACTACCTGAAATAACTAGCTAGCCAGTTGTCTAGTAATCTTACTTTACTAGCATTTTAACTAGCTAGTGACTTGGCTAGCCAACTGACTTAACAAGGTGACTTAACTAGCTAGGCAGCTGGCTAGCCAGCTGACTTAACTAGTTGACTAACGAGCCACACAGCTGGACAGCCAGGTAACTAAACTAGCTGATGTAACTAGTTATTCAGCAGGCTAGCCAGCTGAATTAGCTAGCTCTCTAGGGACCTGATAGCCAGCTGACTTAACTAGCAGACTTAATTGGCTAGCTAGCTGGCTAGCAAACTGACTTAACTAAGTCACTGCCTAGTCAGCAAGCTGGCTAGCCCGCTGACTTAACTAGCTGTCTTAACTAACTGGCCTGCTTTCTAGACAGTTGAGTTAACTAGCTTGCCACATAGCTAGCCAACTGGCTATCCAGCTGAATTAACTAGGTGACTTATCTAGCTAGCAAGCTGTCTAACCAGGT
>NW_007032253.1:0-921 GCF_000164805.1 Carlito syrichta | reverse complement strand
TGGTCCAATACTAGGCCGATTGGTTAATTTACTTAAATAGTCGAACGACTAGTAGGACAACAGGTTAGCTGCCTTAACTAGTTGGCTGGTGAGTGAGTTGACTGATCAGCCAACTTAACTAGTTGGCCGGTGAGTGAGCTGACTGATCAGCTGACTTTAGTTGGCTGGCAAGTGGGCCGACTGGTCAGACGCATCTAGTCAGCTGTCAAGCAAGTAATCCACTGAGCTGACTTAACTAGTCAGCTGGCTTGCAAGCGACTAGTTAGCTGACCTGTTGACCTGAGAGAGAACCGACAAGTGAGCTGACCTTTTGGATGGTGAGTGAGCTGACTAGTTTGCTGAATGGTTGGCAGGTGAGCGAGCCGATTAGTTAGCTGATCTGATGGAAAGTGAGCGAGACCACTAGTTTGCTGACAAGCTAGCTGAGTTGCTAGCCGAATAGTTAGCTAAGAAACTAGCTGATTTGCTAGATGACTTAATTAGCTAGCTGATTAGCTAGCTGTTTATCTAGCTGACATTACTAGCTTGATAATTGGATAGTTAGCTGGCTAGCTTTCTTTACTATCTAGCTGACTCCCTAGCTGACTAGCTAACTGACATAACTACCTAACTAAATAGTTAGTTAACATGCTACCTGACTTAACTAGCTAGCTGGCTAGCTAGCTGATGTAAATCACTGACTAGCTAGGTTGCTGGCTAGCTGACTAACCAACTGAATTAATGAGGTAGTTACTTGTTTGGCTAGACAGCTAGCCAACTGGCTTAATTAGCTAGCTACCTGGCTGGCTAGCTGGCTAGGCAACCGGCTATTTAGCTAGTGGATTGGCCAGCTGGCTAGCCATCCAGCTTAAAAAGCAAGCTGGCTGGCTGGACAGTGGGATAGCCAGCCATCTTAACTAGCCAGCCACCCTGCGGTTCAGC
>NW_007032252.1:0-552 GCF_000164805.1 Carlito syrichta | reverse complement strand
GTGACTAGCTGTCATCTGTGAGCTGGGCCCCAGTGATGGACGATTATAAGTGATGGATCTTCCAGTGATTATGTCTCCATAATAGGTGCTCCGTTGACTGGCACATCTCTGTGATTGATGGCCTGTGACTGGCACTCATCAAAATTGGGTGCCCAGTTGAATATTCCTCCTTTGTGATGAGTGCTCCAGTATCTGGGAAACCTCCATATATGGGGTTCCATTGACTTCCCCTAATTTGTTATGGGTGCCACAGTTGCAGTCCCTACTTTCTGGATGGTTCCCCAATGACTAGGCCTCCTGAAAAATGATTGCCCCAGTTACTGGGCTTCCTCTTTAACAAGGACCACATTTCCTAGCACTTCTCTGTGTTGGGCATATCAGAGTGCCCCCATGACAGGACTTTCTCTGTGATGGGTGCCTAAGTGACAGGCCTTCCTCTGTCATTGGTGCCCCTGCTATTTCTCTTCTGGGATGGTCAATCCATTTTCTGGTCCTCCTCTATGATGGCTGTTCCAGTGACTGGGCCTTAACTGTGATGAGTCCCATGTAACT
>NW_007032251.1:0-439 GCF_000164805.1 Carlito syrichta | reverse complement strand
TCCAGTCTGGGCGACAGAGTGAGACTCCAACTCAAAAAAAAAACAAAAAACAAAAAAAAGGCAGATACGAAATGTATTGCATCATTATTTTATTTACTACATTTTAGATACATGTATAGTCTGTTTCTGTATGATTGTGTTTGTGTGTTTGCGATCACTACAAGCAGACTATGAAAATAATGAGCAAATCTAACTTCTACACCAAAACCAAATATTTAAAAAGTAACTTGTTCATTAAAGTGAGTTTAGCCATAAATATGAACTGAATCCCCCGTCCTTAGCAGACTACCCTCCTAACTATCTCTACAAACACCAGACTTGCTCAAAAATCACTGGTTCTCCTCAATAATTAGAAAAGAAATGGGAACAAGGAATTGTTTTAAAACATATTTTTGGGCAATTCAACAGTGTTAGCTAATAATAGTGTATTCATTTTCTA
>NW_007032250.1:0-500 GCF_000164805.1 Carlito syrichta | reverse complement strand
TAGTCTTTGACCTTACAGAAACCCTGGATGCCATCAGAGACTAGGGAACCCAATGTTTCATTTATCGCGGGTTTATTTTGTCTGATAGGAAACAAATTAATACATAACTGCATTCAGAATGTGCAAATGATCCATTACATTAACAGCAGAAACGGAAAGAGAAGAGTATTTTGTGGAGAGGCTTGGTCTGGGGCTTAGCCTGCCGCTGGATACTTTGTTGGACAGGCAGTTATTACTTCATGAGAAGCCGGTTTTATTTTCAGGCACATGTGTTGTTGACAACATTGAGCTAAAATTCATCTCTCTGTTATTTTTAAGAGTTAGTTTAGTTCTGTCATGTAGAGTTATGTAGAAAAATAATTTCTCTGGTCTTGCTGCTGCTTGCCAGAGCCCCTTTTAGAGTGCCACACCTAGAAAGGAAAGCTGTGCTACGTGGACCAATTCAAATGTCATGTGGGAGGATGTTCAGACGTTTACGCCTAATGGGAATTGTCAGGGAT
>NW_007032249.1:0-441 GCF_000164805.1 Carlito syrichta | reverse complement strand
CTGTAGATCGTGCTGCTGTAAACATACACATGCAAGTGTCTTTTTTGTAGCGTGATTTGTGTTCCTGGTATATTCCCAGGGGTGGGCCTGCTGGATTGTATGGTAGCTCAAATTTTGGTTCTTTGAGAAAATGCCACGCTGCTTTCCAAGGGCTGAACCAACTTACATTCTCACCAAAAATGTGGAAACATTCCCTTTTCTCCACAACCTTACCAGCTTCAAAAAATCTGTTGTTGCTGTTTTGACTTTTTAATGATTGCCATCCTGACCAGTATGAGATGGCATCTCATTTTTGTTTTGATTTGCATTTATCTGATGATTAGTGATGCTGAACATTTTTTCACTTTTCTTGGCTACTTGAATATTTTCCTTTAAGAAGTATTTGCTCATGTCTTTTGCCCACATTTTTTTTTTTTTTTTTGAGTTGGAGTCTCACTCTGT
>NW_007032248.1:0-441 GCF_000164805.1 Carlito syrichta | reverse complement strand
CTCTGAGAAATTGGGACTACAGGAACTAACCACCACATAGACTTTTCTTTTTCTTTCTTAAGAAGAGGACTTGTTATATTGCCTAGGTTTATGTCTACCTCCAAGGTTCAATGATCCTCTTGTCTTGGCCTCTCAAAGTGATGAGATTACAGGCATGAGTCACAGGGCTTGACCTACTTATATATCATTCTTGAAACAACAGAATTATAAATTAGAGAACATATGATTTGTTTTCCAAGGTCAGGAATGGAGAGTGATGAGAGAGAGGGAACGAGATGGAAGAAATGTGGTTATAAAAGAAGAACATTAAAGATCCTCTTGGTGATGAAAATGTTTTGTATCTTGATTGTGGTGGTGAATATACAAGCCTACATATTTGATAGACTTGCATAAAACTATGTACACCCAGGGGTACACAGAAGTACAAATGAAATGGAAAAT
>NW_007032247.1:0-450 GCF_000164805.1 Carlito syrichta | reverse complement strand
GGCTGACATAATGTGCTAGCGACCTAGTTAGGTAGCTAAATAAACTACTGACTTAACTAGCTGACATAAAAAGCTAGCTACCTGAATAAACTAGCTGACTTAATTAGCTAGCTACCTATCTAGTCACCTGACTTATATAGCTAACTAAACTAGCTAGCCAGCCGGCTAGCCATCTGACTTAACTAGCTTATTAAATAGCTAGACAGCTGGCTAGCCAGCTGACTTAACGAGCTGACTTAACTAGCTAGCCAGCTGGTTAGCCAGCTTACTTAACTAGCTGGCTTAACTAGCTAGCCAGCTGGCAATAAAGCTGATTTAACTAGGTATACCTAGCTATCCAGCTGACTTAACTTGCAAATTAACCAACTAACCAGCTGGGTAGATAGTACTTTACCTAGCAAGCTACCTAGCTATCCAGCTGGCTAGTCAGCTGACTAATCTAGCTGACTT
>NW_007032246.1:0-583 GCF_000164805.1 Carlito syrichta | reverse complement strand
TGGAGATGAAGGGAATGGAATGAAATGGAATGCAATGATGTGGAAAGGAATGGAATGTAGTGGAATGGAATGGAATGGAGACATATGGAATGGAAAGGAATGGAATGGAGAGGAATGTAATGTAATGAAATGCAGTGCAATGAAATGGAATGGATTTGAGTGAAATTGAATGCAATGGAATAGAGAGGAATGGTAGAGATTGGAAGAGAATGGAAAGGAATAAAAAGGAATGGATATGAGAGCAATGAAATGGAGCGGAATGGAATGGATTGGAATGAAAAGTTGAAGAGTGAAATGGAATGGAGTAAAATGGAATGGAATTGATTGACAGGGAATGGAGTGGAGTGGAAATGAATGAAATGGAATGGAATGGAATGGAATCGAATCGAATGGAGAGGAATGGAATGGATTGAGATGAAGAGGATGGAATTGAGTGGAGTGGAATACAATGGAATGGAGTGGAGGGAATGGAATTCAATGGAGAGGAATGGAATAATATGGAGAGGAATGGTATGGAATGGATTGGAATGGAGTGCAATGAAATGGAGAGGAATGGAATGGAATGGAATAGATTGGAGAGGAA
>NW_007032245.1:0-443 GCF_000164805.1 Carlito syrichta | reverse complement strand
CAACTTACAAATGAAAAGAGGTACAAAGGCAGAAAAGAGTAAAAAAACCTAAAATGTACACTCATACAATCACACAAACCTACAAAAACCTCCCCATTTATGTACTCTTCCCATACACACAGAGGAAAGTTTAAAAAATCAATAAAATAACAGAAACAAAGCTAGTACGATAACATTATCGAAAACAGAAATAAAGAACAAAAAATGAAATTCAAAGCAAACAAACAAAAATCAACAAAACAAGCAGACCAACCCCTCCCCAAAAAACAAAAAAAGGAACCACATTTGCTCTGAGGTCATTCCTCTAATTCCAACTTTCTTCCAGCTCTGATCTCCAGTCCCTTCCCTCTGCTCTCAGCTCTCAGTGCAGTCTGATAGGATCACTCTCAGCTTGGATCAGACGCCCAAGTCTCGCTTTTGCAGAGACTCTCACGGTCTGACCT
>NW_007032244.1:0-443 GCF_000164805.1 Carlito syrichta | reverse complement strand
GCAGGGAGGAGCAGGGAGGTGGGATTAATGGTACTCATTATCTGCCTGGGGAAGGGGAACACACCTCATCAACAGGGTACCTGCACAATGAATATTTGTATACCTAACCCTGAATTGTGCCCTACGATTTTAAAATTTAAAATTAAAAAAAAAACACATTAAAAAATGTGGACCAGAATTAAAAAAAAAGAAAAAGAAAACTGAGGGGAGGAACCAGAGGTCATTATTTTCTTCTTTGGTAAGTGCTGACTTTAGGTAGATCGAGAACTTCAGAGAAAAACTTCATCCTGTGCTTTGGGAGAAACAGAATTGAGAGACAGGGAAGGGAGGGAAAAGATAAGATACTTTGAGGCTTCTTCTTCAGTTCATTATGTCAAAATGCGATATATTGGGGTATCACTTTCTGAGCCCCTCCATGAAATGTGTATATATAATTCTATGTC
>NW_007032243.1:0-578 GCF_000164805.1 Carlito syrichta | reverse complement strand
TGTGACAGAGAATGTAAGTACCACATGTCGTTTGGCTTTTGCCATTATTGTAGCTCAGCACTAGCTCTAATCACACCTTTTAGGTGTTGTCTAGTCATAAAATATCTACTAGCACAACCCCATTGCTTGAAGAGAAAGCTGAGAGACTGGCCAGGGGTCACTCCAGTTGTATTTTGTGATTCAGTCCATTGTGTGACCACATTTCTAGTGGTAAGCAAAAATCTCCATTTCAAGAACCCAGAACCATGGAGAGGCTGCAAAGAAAAAAACTGAAAGAATGCCTTGAGAAGAACTTTCTTCTTCTCTAAACATTGCCATTCCTAATCTAACAAGCTTTTTTTTTTTTACAGCAAACTATTTTCTTTACATCAATTATTTCTTTTTTATTATTTTATTTTATTATGGGGTGTGGGGTACAAGTCAGGATTAGGTACATAAGTAATGCATGTGCAAGTTAAGTTTGGTGCTCCAACTGGCTGGTCCTTACTTTCCCTGGTTCAGGACCAAGTACCCTTTGTGCTGTTATGTGCCCCCTCCCTGCCCTGGCAGTGTCGAGAGACTGCTGATCCCTCCCTTGT
>NW_007032242.1:0-449 GCF_000164805.1 Carlito syrichta | reverse complement strand
TGGAGCGAGTCGACTGGTGAGCTGACTTAACTAATTGGCTAGCAAAAAGGCCAACTTGTTAGCTAATCTGTTGGTCTGCGAGTGAGCCAAAAAGTTAGTTGACTTGTTGGCTGACAAGTGAGCTGACTAGTTTGCTTACCAGGTGGCAGGGGAGTGAGGCGACTAGTTAGCTGAACTGATGGATAGTGAGCAAGCCCACTAGTTAGGTGGACAGTGGAATAGCCAGCTGGCTTAACTAGCCAGCCACCATGCTGGTCATCCGATTAGCCAGCCAGCTTAACTAGCTGGCCACCTAAATTATCAGCCTGCTAACTAGTTGGCTTAACTTGTCAGCCAGATAGCTATCCAGTCAGCTAACCAGCTGACTTAACTAGTTAACTTAACTACATAGCCATCCGGCTATCCAGTTGGCTTAACTAGCTAGTCACCTAGCTAGCCAGCTGACTAGC
>NW_007032241.1:0-560 GCF_000164805.1 Carlito syrichta | reverse complement strand
CTATTGTGAATTTGACTGCTTTCTAGGTTTTTTTAATAATTGGCTCTTTTGCTGTTGTCATTGTGAAGCTTATACTGACTGAAGTAGGAAAGGTGAATAATATTATTTTAACAAAATATAAATAATTTATTAAAGGCATGTCTTAATCATAAGGGTAAGATTTATAAGCTAAATGGTTCTCATCTGTCACAATGGTTTTATTTTGAACCGTGGTTTAGATAATGGGGTGATTAAATACAATCACAACGGAAATTGTGATGTTAATTCTGTCAGCCTGGTTTTTGTATAACAAATTTGGTTTCTATTTGGTTTCTATTCCAAATAAAATGTTCTCTGGATCTGACAATGAAAGAAACACCAGTAAGAAGTTTCTTAAAACCTGGGTCAGGTGCTGTTGCTCACATCTGTAATCCCAGCACTTTGGAAGGCCAAGGTGAGAGGATTGCTTGAGCCCAGGAGTTTGAAACTAGCCAAGGCAACATTGCAAGACCCATCTCTACAAAAAAAAGTTTTAAAAATTAGCTGGACATGATGGCACATGCCTATAGTCCCAGCATCTT
>NW_007032240.1:0-543 GCF_000164805.1 Carlito syrichta | reverse complement strand
TTTGGTCTACTTTGAATGATGTGTACATATAAGATCATGTTCTAGATCAATACTGGTCTATCCTGAAAGAAATTCACTGGTATGTTATTGTGTATGGATAGGAATTCAGTTTCTTTGACCTTCTTGGAATATGTCTAGAAAGCAAATATATCATTTTTTTGCAGCTAGTAGTGGAGCAATGTGTTGGATGAAAATATGTTCAACACAACGTAGTCATAATGAGCATGCCAGCTCTGTCCACACTTCCTTATTGCCACCTAAATATAACTCTGGATAGTCTTATGCCCAAGAGAGTAAACATTGACCTTAGATGTCAAGACCAGGAAAATGTGTATTATTTTCCTCATAATGGGAAGTCTCAGAGGGGCACAAAAAAAATTTGGAAAATTCTATATATAACTCCATCTAGCTTAAATCTTTTTTTTTAATTTCATCGGCTTCTTTTCTTTATCCAGCTGAGGTTGCATAACAAATGACATGCAGTACCAGGAGCCAGAGATCAGTAAAAGTATTTTCTATGTTTTTTATTATAGCATAGCTATT
>NW_007032239.1:0-491 GCF_000164805.1 Carlito syrichta | reverse complement strand
CTCTCCTCTGTAATTGGTGCTCCAGTGGCAGCCTTCATCAGGGATGAGTTCACCTGTGAGGAGTTTCCTCTGTGATGGGTGTCCAAGAGACTGATTCTCCAATATTATAATAATTATTATTATTTTTGAGTTGGAGTCTCACTCTGTCACATAGACTGGAGTGCAGTGGCACGTTCCCAGCCACCACAGTCTCAACTTGCTGGGCTCTGGTGAACTTTCTGCCTCAGCCTTCCAAGTATCATGCCCCAATAGATTTTTATTTATTATGGAGAGGAGTTCCTGCCAAGATGCCCAGAGGGTCTCGAATTCACAGGCTGTCAATCCACTCTCCTCAGCCTCCCAAAGTGCTGGGATTACAGGCTGAGCCACCTAGCCATGCATTCTCCACTATGGTGAGTGCTCCTGTGACTAGGATTTTTGTTACCAGTGACTCATTGACTAAACACCTCTGTGATGGGTGCCGCAGTGAATAACCCGCTTTGTGATAAATG
>NW_007032238.1:0-1246 GCF_000164805.1 Carlito syrichta | reverse complement strand
GCTGATATGACAGCTGACTTAACTAGATAGCTGACTAGCTAGTTGGTGACAAGCTGACATAGCTAGCTAACAAACAAACTATCTAGCTGTCTAGGTAGATGACTTAAGTAGTCAGTTAACTGGCTAGTTAGCTGGCTAGCTGACTTAACTATCTAGCTGACTAGCTAGCAGACTATCTAACTGATTTAACTAGCTTGCTGACTAGAAATCAGACTTGCTACTAACTTAACTAGCAAGCTGAATAGTTAGCTGACTTGTTAGCTGACTTAAATAGCTAGATGGCTAGCTAGCTGATGTAACTAGCTGACTGGCTTGTTGGCTGGCTAGCTTGATAGTCAGCTGAATTAACTAGCTATTTAAATAGTTCACTAGGCGATTAACCTGCTAGTTTCACTAGCTAGCTACCTGGATTGCTAGTTGGCTAGGCAGCCAGCTAGCTAGTTAGCAGCCTCGTCAGCTGACTAACCAGCCGGATTAAATATCCAGTCGCCTGACTGGATTGTCGGATAGCCAGCTGGCTTAACTAGCCAGCCACCCTGCTAGTCAGCTGGGGCTAGCCAGCTGGCTTAAATAGCTGGCCACCTACCTGACCAGCCTGCTAACCAGCTGGCTTAACTTGTCAGCCACCTAGTAAGCCAGCCGGCTAACCAGGTGACTTAACTAGCTAAATTAACTAGTAGATATCCAGCTAGCCAGCTGGGTTCACTAGCTAGACACCTAGCTAGCCAGCCGGCTAGCCAGCTCTACTTAATTTGCTGACCTATCTGGCTAGTCAGCTAGCTAGCCAGCTAACTTAATTAGCTAGCTACCTACCTAGCTAGGTGGCTAGCCAGCAGACTTAATTAGCAGACTTAACCAGCTAGTCAGTTGGCTTGCCAGCTGACTTAACTAGGTGACTTAACTAGCTAGCCAGCAGGCTAGACAGCTGACTTAACTATCTAGCTACATGACTAGTCAGCTGTCTAGCCAGCTGACTTAACTAGGTGACTTAACTAGCTAGCCAGCTGGCTAGCAGGTTGACTTAAGTTCCTAACTACCTAGCTAGCCAGATGGATAGCCAGGTGACTTAACTAGCTAGCTACTTACTGAGTCTGCTGGCTTGCCAATTGACTTAACTAGCTAGCTACCTATATAGCCTGCTGTCTTCCCAGCTGACTTAACTAGGCTACTTAACTAGCTAGTTAACAGGCTAGCCAGATGACTTAACTAGTTAGCAACCCAACTAGGCAGCTGGCTATCCAGTTGA
>NW_007032237.1:0-453 GCF_000164805.1 Carlito syrichta | reverse complement strand
GTCAATGAGGCACCAAACACAGATGATAAACTGTCAATGAGGCCCCATCACAAAGCAGAGGCAGTCAATGGGAAAGTCTTTACAACACCACAAAGGTGGGGCACAAATTGGGACATCTATAATAGAAGGCCAGACACTGGAACACCCAAAATAGACAAGAGTCAGTCACAGGGGTAACACTGTTTACAGAGGAGGGCAGTCAGTTGCACCCATCACTGAGGAAGGCCAGTCACTGTAATGCCAATCACAAAGGACGAATTTTCACTGGGGTACATATCATGTAGGAGAGTTAATTACTGGGACACATATCACAGAGGAGGGCTAGTAACAAGGACATGCATTATGGAGGAGGATGAGTCACTGGTGCACCACTTATACGGGAGGCTCGGTCAGTGGGGTACTAATGGAGGAGGGCAAATCACTAGGCCAATCCTTATCTAGAAAATCAATCAT
>NW_007032236.1:0-965 GCF_000164805.1 Carlito syrichta | reverse complement strand
ATTCCACTGTGGTCCGAGAAGGTGCATGGTAAAATTTCAGTCCTTTTAAATTTGCTTATGTTTGATTTATGGCCAAGTATGTGGTCAATCTTAGAATTTCTCAGAGACACGATGTGTCCAGTGCCATAGCTCTAATGGCTAATGGGTAAGAGGTCTAAATTGTAACTGGAAAGTATTGCTCTGCATGCTTCTCTTGTAATTTTTTGACTTTTTAATTTTAACAGAAAAAAAATCAGTACTGCAACCCAGCAAGCAAAACCTAGAAAATCTGTAATCAATTTTTATTTTTATTTATGTATTTTTTAACTGCATGAAGAGAGTTTAATTGAATGTGTTGCTGTCATATAATGAAGTGCAACCAAGGCCCTATAATAAAATAGACCTTAACTATTTGTAGCAATATAAGCCATCATGTCAACTGAGAAATATGAACTGGGAAAAGAAATGAAGTTGGCAGAATGATAGGTATGAGCCAAATCATTTCTATAAAATTGTAGGACTTGAAAAATGACGGGAGACGGGGCAAGATGGCGACGGCATAGGTGAACTTGTGAGATTCTCTGAACGGACCAAGACTGCAAACTGCTGAATAGACAGACTGTAAAACAGAGGGAAAAGTGAACAAAACCAGAAGACCCTCATAAGGAAGAACAGGTCATTGCAGAATAGAAATAAAAGCAACCCCACCTTCCCTCAAAAACAGAATTGAAGAGGGGGAGGGAAAGGGGTAAAGGGAGAAAAATCTACAGAAATGAAGAAAAACCAAAAGAAGAGTATGGGTCTCTCCCAGACGCCTGGAGAGCAGACACTGAGAAAAATTGACTTTGGAATACAAACAATGAAAAGTCCCCAGAATGAAGGGTCTCAAATGCAAATGCAGATATCATACAATAATGGAGAGACTAAAAAGAATTGAGGAGACACAAGAAGAAACTAGGAAGGAGCTGATATCTGATATAACAGTA
>NW_007032235.1:0-591 GCF_000164805.1 Carlito syrichta | reverse complement strand
TGTCTTCACAAATACTTGTACACAAACAGCCAGAGACTGGAAACAACCCACATGATTATCAGCAGGGGAATGGGTAAACAAATCATGGACCATCTGTACAATGGAATACAACTCAGCAATAAAAGGGAATGATACACCAAAAGACTCGAGTGGATCACACAGCATGAGAGGCCTGATGAAGAAGAGTACATACCATGGAATTCTGCAGACTGTCCTTGACTTACAGTGATTCGACTTGTTGATTTTTTGGACTTTAGGATGGTGTGAAAGTGATCTGCTTTCAGGAGAAACCACACATTTAACTTTGATTTTTTTTCCCCCGGGCTATTGATATGTGGTGAAAGCCAGCCAGCCACGAGGAGCCCGCCCCCTCCAAAGGCTCAGCCTAGGCGTGGCCCCACCTAAAATGGCGCTCCCGCCTAAGAAGGTGCCTGGACAAACTAACATGGAGGCTGGGACAAGGCTCTCCGGGTTCTTCTTCCACAACAAAGCCCACCGTTCCCGCGCCCGCGAAACCCCCTGCCAATCCCCAAAATACCTCACCTGCTGACCAATAGGAAACCGACAGGTCGTTTTAAATTTCTATAAAAC
>NW_007032234.1:8148-13916 GCF_000164805.1 Carlito syrichta | reverse complement strand
CGGAGTCCTGCTCAGGCAGCTTGCCCCTCCGGCAGGGCCCCAGTGTGGCAGCGAGCTTGGGGTCGTTTTACCTCATGCCTGCCCCGTGCTCTGTCCTGAGAGCTTCGTGGGCACAGCAGGTGTTTGGAACTTCCGTAAGCTTCGAGTGAGCGGTGGAACGGCCGAGACTCAGCTCCAGCCCAGGCCACAAAGACAAAATGAGTGGCTGAGGTTTGGGACGCAGAGACTGTTATGCCTGGAAACGACGAGGTCCGGAGAGGATGTCCGTCCTCCCCGTGTTCCACAGGAAATCATTCATGTGACCCTGAAGCACTTCCCAGCGGGCGGGGTTGGGACCTCTCCTCTCCTCTCTGGCAGGACAGTCGCGATCTGGCCCTGATGCACAGGCCGGGGAGGGGCTTCTTGCCGAAGATTCCTCATAGCTCAGGGGCAGAGTTTGGCTTGAAGCCAGAGAGAGGTCTCAGGTACAGGAGTCAAATTGCCTGGTGGGAGTCCTGGGTGCCATTTGCTGGCTGTGGTCTCCCGCAAGCCACTTTGCTGCCTGGAGGCTTCTCTGTCCCCACGGGGCCTTCCCGGGCTGTTGCGAAGGTGCCTGGGTGCTCGGCATGTGCGCGGTAATTGGTACCCGTCAAATGCTCAGACAGCAGAGGCTAGCCCGCTCAGACGGCACAGGCTAGCCACTCTCTCTCCCTGGGGCCAACACTCAGACTCGGGCTGCAGAAAGAACATGCTTTGCTCTGGGGTGGGGTCCCAGCTAGGCTGCTTTCCAGGCAGCGTCACAGAGCCACACGCGCGCACACACGGTACAGGCAGGTGAAGCGTGGGTTCCCCCAGTTAGTGGAGATCTTCACCTTGACTGCACCAATAGCCCGGGTCAGCTGGTTCTGGAGAATCAGACAGGGGCAGCTCACCTGTGGGCCCCCTCCCTGTCTGGAGGGGGTGGGCGTTAGGACTGGAAGGGAATGTTCCTTCTTACAGGTGAGGAAACGGGGCCCAGAGGAGAATGGCCTGTCCCAGGCCACACAGCAGATTGATAGTCAGGGCTCACAGGGCAGGGGCTGAGACCAGAAGCGTGTGCTGGAGAACCATCCCGGCCTTGGTGCCGTGGGACTCCGGGCAGCCACCACTCCTCTCGGGGCCTCAGGTTCCTCCCTGTGAGGTGGGAGTGATGAGACCGGCCTCCCTGGATTGCCACGGGCCTGGAACGTGACCCGGGGCCAGCGGCTTCCCGCAGCAGCACAGACGATGCTCTGAGATCACCCCCAGCTCCCGCCCGTGAGAGGGGATGGAGCCCGTGTTTACGACGCTCCTGCTCGGGCAGAAGCGGGGCAGCTCAGCCTTCAAGGTGTCACTGATGTGTCCGTCTCTCAGGGAGTCACAGAAGGGGAAACTGGGGCTTCAGGGAGGCCGCGCGTGGCCCAAGTGCACACAGGGTTTGTGGTTGGGCTGAAATTTGGGCCAGAATCGGGCCAACTCCCAAGCCGGGACTGGCCTGTCAAGCCCCACGACCATTCCAAGGGCTCCTCCTCCCTCCGGCTCTGGTCTCTGGACCCTCGGACCCCAGTTTCCCCAGTGTCGCGGGGCCTGGTGCTGCCTGTGGGGCCTCCCAGGATGGAGGCTCCTGGTGGGAACACGGAGGCTGGCCAGAGGCTCAAGTGTTCCTGGATCCCACGCGTGGTCCTGGGCAGTGGCTCCATCCTTTTGAACCTCAGCTTCCTCTTCTGTCGAGTGGGTTAGTAACAACCCATCCCCCATCATTCCTGTCATCACCCTGTGATGTAGATGCCGTTACCACTCGCATTTTACAAATGAGGAATCTGAGGCACAGAGCAGGGAGATGACTGGCCCAGGGCCATGCAGAGCTGGCGATGCAACTCAGACAATTTGACCCTGGAGCCTGTCATTAGCCAACATAAAGGGCAAACGGGCCCAGAGAGGGAAAGAGGTCTGCCTGAAGTCACCCGGCAAAGGCGCTAATTTAGTAGGTTGTGAGCTTCTTGGAGATGCAGCGTGGACTGTTCTAACATGGAACAGAAGATTCTAGAACGGGGGCGCAGGGACTTGTGTGGGCCAGGGAAGGCCTCCTGGAGGAGCTGGGGCCAACAGCCAAGTGCGTGGCCTGTGCCTTGGGGTCCCTCTGCCTTGGCCACCTCCACCAGGTCGTCTCCCCACGCCAGCTGGGCAAGGACGTTGCCCCAGCTGGACTCCAAGAGCTGATATCTTGGAGCTCCTTGAGGGTGGAGTCCAGGGCGCGTCACCTGCGGCCTTGGCCTCGCCCAGGGCTGGCTGCTAGGACGAGATGCCCACTGGTGTTTGCTGGATGGGGCACTTGCCCTGGGAACTAGACAAACCCCTTCCCCCTCTGGGCCTCAGTGTCCCCATCGGAGGCAGGGTTCCGGAGGAGTGAAGCACTCCGGCCTGACTGCCCCTCCCATCCTCCAGGGCTGTGACTGTGGCAGAAGTGACATCGTGCGGCTGGTGGGGCTCAGTCCCCAAAGGTGACACGGTGCCGCCCGGTTCCCAGGCCACGCAGAGAGGCCACACGCTGCTGTCTGAGCTCCTGACTGACTGCAAGCTGGCATCCGCCTCCAGACCCTGGGGTGACCCCAGAGGCAGAGTCACTCTGGCCTTCACGTCTTCCCAGCGAGGCCCCAGATGCCCCAGGATGGAGACAGGCCAGCCCCGCCGGGTCCTTTCTGAGTCTCCGTCCGACCCACAGAATCTCCGAGCGTGAAATGCCTGCCTGACCCCGCTGACCTCAGAACGGGCTATTATGCAGCAATGGCAGTGACAGCAGCCAGGGCCTTACGACTTGAATGGAAGCGAAGGCTCAGGGAGGTTGATGACGGAGTCGAGGCAGCCCTACTCCAAAAGGGAAAACACCCCCAGCTCTTCCCTTAAGCCTCCTCACTACTGGATGGTCACCAACTCCAAGAAATACCGTGTGACATAGGATTCTAAGGTTCACATGAGTTGCCATGTTCAGTCCTTACAACGGCCCACTTTCTAGATGAGGACACTGAAGCACAGAGAAGGAGAATAAATTGACCAGAACCACACAGCTTATAGGAGTGGAGATGGGATTCGAGCCCAAGCAGCCCAAATGGAGCGCTAGTGCTGTAACCGCGCCTACTGCTGCTGTCGTTGGTGGCTCCCTGCTGCGCTCACGTGGCCTGTCTGAACCGAGGCCGACAGAGGTTTAGAGGGGACAGGAAGGGCCTGGAAAGCTGGGACTTTGGGACACTGCAGGGTGAAGACGAGTTTGCAAACGTTGTGCTGAATCCCGCACAATGGAATCCCTTTGTGAACACTCACTTCCAGGTGAAGATGTCGGATTCAACACATCACCTCATTGTACCCTCTCCTAATACTCCACGACAACTTCAGGAAAGGAGTTTTAAAAGCCAAACCCATTTGGGCAGGGAGAACAGGAGCGGAGATAGCCAGGCTGCTGGGTAGAGTCTGCAAGTTGTGCACTGCAGAAAGGGACTGAGACGCAGCTCTCCAGGCTCTCCATGTGTCCTTTGAGTTGGAGGAAGGTGCCTTTGTGGATCCATCGGCCCAGGGTGGGTGGCTTCTCTTACTTTGCAGGGAGGCACAACATGCTACGCCCTAGCACTCTGGAATTGTCCTGTGCACTGCAAGGCGTTTGATGGCATCCCTGGCCTGGTGGACCCCTTCCCCCACCCCTTTTAACAACCAAAAATGTCTCCAGATGGTGCTCAGCATCCCCGGGGCGCAAAGCCATCCCATGCTGAGAACCACTGACACTGCAGACCTCAGAAAGCTGAATCCCGAGGGCATTCCAAAGGCCCAGGAAGGTGACTCTAGGTGCCTCTGGGCGTGGGCGGAGGAGAAGCCAGCTGGAAAACAGATTCCCAGGTCCTCCCCCACTCTGAGAAGCCTGTGAGTTCTCCTCCACTCCCCAGCAGAAGACTGGAAGTTATTCTATGGGGAGGGTGAGACAAGGGGCTCTGTCCGGACAGGCGACGGGTTCCTAAATGAAATGCCAGGAGCACTGCCCATGAGAAAAAAGATGGACACGTTGGACTTAATTAAAATCAAATACTCTGGAGCACAGGTTTCCGATATGTAAAATCATACCACTGACCCGAGTACATTTCCCAGAACTGTAGCAAAAAAGCTGATGGGTTCATAATACCATTAACCCCAAACAAGCAGGACAAGAATTACGTAGGACTACGTGAGCTGATAGAGATGGTTATAATTTGTATGGTCTTCTTGTTTGAAAAAAAACAGAAACAAAATCAGAAACATTTTTGGTGCCATTGTCATCTAATGTAAAGCTACACCAGACCGATGAGATGCGTGCAGCACGTCCACCGACAAAAGACATGTGTCCAGAACACATAGGAACAGTAAGAAAAAGACACCCCGCCTCAAGGCAGCAGACAAAAGCCCAGTGGCCAGCGGGTGCACCAAAAGACACTCGACACTGTAAACCAGCAGCAATGCCCATGGTAAGCACAGTGGACACCCCTCTCATCCCCCAGAACAGAATCAAGGGGACCTGCAATCCCAGCGGTGGTTCGGATGTGGGACCACTGGAATGTGTGCACACTCCTACTGGGAGTGTCAACTGGAAAACCTTCTGGCAGCATCTAATAAAATGAATATACTCATCCCTTACGATCCAGCAATTCCGCTCCTGAGTGTATCTACTCCCAAGATAAAGAAGCATATGTGTCCACCAAATGGTATATGCAAGAATGCTTAGAGCAGTTTTAGTCATAAAGTCTCAAATTAGGAACCACTGAAATGTTCAGTATTAGTTGAACAGATAAACCAACCGTGGTATGTCTACACATGGAATGAAACAAACCTCCTGATGTATGCAACGGCATGAGTGAGTCTCATAACCATTATTCTGAGAGAAGTCTGACACTAAAAAGAACAGGCCAGGCAAGGTGGCTCTCATCTACAATCCCGGCACTTTGGGAGGCCAGGGCAGGAGGATTGCTTGAGCCCAGGAGTTCAAGACCAGTCTAGGCAACATAGTGAAATCCTGTCTCTATTTTTTTAAAAATGGAGAAATAGGTTGTATGTGGTGGCACGCGGCCATAGTCCCACCCACTTGGGAGGCTGAGGCGGGAGAATCACCTGAGCCCAGGAGGTGATTGTGCCACTGCATGCCAGCCTGGGTGACAAAGTGAGATCTCCAACTCAAAAAACAAAAACAAACCAAAAAGAGTATATTGTGGGATTCCATTTATATAAAGAGCCAGAAATTAACATCTAATGCTAGAAGTCAGAGTAGTGGTTGCCTCTGGGACAGTGTTGCCTGGGAAGAGGCTCCAGGAAACCTGCCAGGGCTGAGATGTCTGTTGATTTGTGTAGGGTCACATGGTTGTATATGAATTTAAATATTCATTGCACTATCTACCCACGATGGTACACTTTACTGCAGATGCATCTTAGTGAAAACAAAAACTAGAGGATCTCTGGACTGGGGGGCACCAGGCACAGGTGAAAGTGAGGCTGAGACCAGGTGCGTGTGCCCAGGCACTGAACGCTGAGATGCCCCTTCCCCTACCCCGTCCCCTCTGGAGAATCAACCAGGTCAAGGTGTCTGCATCAGGTGTTCACCAAGGAGACACGCCGAGGGGAGCCCAGGCTGTCAACCTCCATAGCACGCATCAGAGCTGGCAACAAGCTCTTCAGTCCCACTCTGTTAATACAATCAGTCAAATGAAGGGTGGCCAGACAACCAGGAAAGCCATTAACAGGGATCAAAATGAAAACAAGAG
>NW_007032234.1:6271-7997 GCF_000164805.1 Carlito syrichta | reverse complement strand
ACCCGCCTGGGCAGCGAGACCTCATCTCTACAATAACAAAAAATCAGCCGGGCGTGGTAGTGCATGCCTGTAATTCCAGCTACTTGGAAGAGTGAGGTGGAAGGATTGCCAGAGCCCAGCAAGTCGAGGCTGCAGTGGCCAGGATCGGCCACTGCACTCCGGTCTGGGCGACAGAGTGAGACTCCAACTCAAAAAAAAAAAAAAAAATATGAAAACAAGAGTCACCTGAAGAAAACAGAGCCCATGCAAGAAAAAGACAACCTCAAAAGCAAATGATCATTGATAAGAGGCAAGAAAACACATTGCATCCATGAGACAGCAATAGAATTTTATGAAAAGGAAAATCCAGAGAACAAAAAGAAAGTTCTTGGGAACTCAGAATATGTTTGCGGAAATAAAACTCTCACTAGAAGATTTCATAGATAAAGCTGAGAATATTGTCTTCACTGTTGAGCAAAAAAGACAAAGAGAGGAAAACAGAGAGAAATAGAGATCAGTTCAGGAATTGACATCCAAATAATAGGAGCTTCAAAAATGAAAATAAAGCAAGCAGGGCTTGGGGGCTCCATTTAATCATGTGAAGAATGTTTCTCAGGATGGAAGGACAGGTGTTTCCAGAGGGGCAGTTTCTGAGGGTGTCCAGATGTCAAGTAGATGTAGTAGGTGACAGAGGGCTCACACGTCAATAGCTAGAAAACTCAGATGGCTTAAAGCCATGACTGAGCTATGGACGCAACAAGGAGCAGATGAACTGCAATTCTGGAGAGTGAAGAACCATTCCCAGGTGTGCTGATGATGTATTTTTTAATAGCCGGGGCATTTAATGATTCTAGGCATGGGCCAAGGATCTGGACTTAGCCAAACAATGGGCTGGTGAAAGAGAAGCAAAGTTTTTTTGTTTTTTTTTTTTTGAGTTGCAGTCTCACTTGGTCACCCAGAGTGGAATGCAGTGGCCGCTCCTGGCCACCACAGTCTCGCCTGCTGGACTCGGGCGATCCTTCCGCCTCAGCCTTCTGAGTAGCTGGAATTACGGGCAGGCACTACCACACCCTGCTGATTTTCTATTGTAGAGATGAGGTCTTGCTGCCCAGGTGGGTCTCGAACCCACGGGCTCAGGCAATCCACTCACCTCAGCCTCCCAAAGGTGCGGGATTATAGGCTGAGCCACCGAGCCCAGCAAAGCCAAGTTTTTAACGGTCACAAAGAGCTAAAGTAACAAAAGCTGTGACTCGAGGAGCCTCAAACATGGCCAGTTTTCCCCACAGGATGTTAATCAAATTCCAAGACCATGGGAGACAAGTTCTGCTTCGAAAGTTTCTGAAAGGCAGAATAAAGCTTCACATCCTTACAGTGCTTAGGAATCAAAGTCCCTCTGAGGGAAGGAGACCCAAGACAAAAGAACAAGAGATTAAAAAGGCTTTGGACAGTGGTTCTTTCTGTTATAACGTGTCAGAATCACCTGGAGGACTTGTTGAAACATAGATGCATCTGATTCAGGAGATGTGGATGGGGTCCATTTGTATGAATTTCTAACACTTCCCCCATGCTGCTGATGCTGCAGGATGTGGGCCATACTTTGAGATTCATTGCCCTGGAAGAAATGGTAAGTCAATACTGCACTTCAGCTGCATGCTCCTGCGGGCACTATGCTGATTCTGGGCACAATTAGAAGCTGAGAATCCAAGTTTGCCCCAGCAGAGAAGGCTGCCACTGGGCTAGAGAGTTT
>NW_007032234.1:3511-5301 GCF_000164805.1 Carlito syrichta | reverse complement strand
TAGAGACAAAAAATATTCTACCAGCTACAAGGGATAAAAAGCAGATTCTATTCAAAGGATGAATAATAAGAGTGGCAATAGACTTGGCAGTAACATAAGTATAAATGAGAAGACAGTGGCAAGTTTCTTCCAAAATTCTCGGGAGAAATTATTTCCGGTCTAGAATTCTATAGCCAGCCAAACTATCAATCAAGTGCAAGTGTGGAATAAAGGTGTTCTTAAACATGCGAGCTCTAAAAAGCAAAATATACTTATTCTTTCACTATTTTCCAAGAAGTCTTTGGGGGGGAGGGTGTGCTCTGACAAAATGAGAGCTAAAGCAGGGAAAGGAGACTTGGGATATAAGTAACAGGGCACCAAAGAGAAGTTGGGTGTTTGGGGCTGAATGGCCAGAATCTCACCTCAGCTAAGCTGGCTTCCACCTCCCAGGGCCTGGTTAAGAACTGGTCCAAGATAGGATGGAGGTTCTGGAGTTCCCTCTCCAGTTGTCGGACTCTCTCCTGGCACAACCTTGTCAGGAAGGAGTGAGAACAGGAGCTCGCTGATTCGTCATGCTGCTGTTGTTGCCCTCAGATTCCCCCTTTGCTAATCAGCCGTCAGAGAACTAGATTCAGATTGTTCCCCTCTCTTGGGCCCATTCCAGCATGCACCCAGCATGTTCTTATCTCAAAAACATTCTCTTCCTTCTGTTTGGAATACTCTTTTTTTTTTTGAGTTGGAGTCTCACTCTGTTGCCCAGACCAGAGTGCAGTGGCCGCTCCCGGCCACTGTAGCCTCGACCTGCTGGGCTCCGGCGATCCTTCCGCCTCAGCCTTCCAAGTAGTTGGAACTACAGGCATGTGCTACCACGCCCGGCTAATTTTTTTGATTTATTGTAGAGATGAGGTATCGCCTGCCCAGGCGGGTCTCGAACCTGTGGGCTCAGGCAGTCCTCTCACCTCCACCTCCCAAATTGCTGCGATTACAGGCATGAACCACCGTGACCGACTTCTTTTTAGTCCTTTATGTAGAATTTTACAACTTTTAAAGCAATAGGAAATACTTCAAAATATATGTACTAATTATTGGGCCTCTTGTCTCTCCATTGCTCTAAGAAAACAAGTAGTGAGTCACTAGAAAATTTCCAAATAGGCCAGGCATGGTGGCTCACACGTATAATCCCAGAACTTTGGGAGCCCTCGGTTCGAGACCAGCCTGGGCAACTTGGCAAGACCGCATCTCTACAATTAAAAAAAAAAATTAGCCAGGTGTGGTGGTACACACCTATAGTCCCAGCTACTTGGAAGGCTGAGGTGGAAGGATCGCTTGAGCCCAGCAGATCATGGCTGTGGTGGGCAGTGGTGGTGACAAAGTAAGACTACAACTCAAAAAAAAAAAGAAAAAAATTTCCAATTGAAGGGAGGTGCTTCTCCCCTAGTGCCTCTTATCCTGAGCAATCCAAGATTGCTAAGATATTTCTTAGATATAACACCAGCCGCACAAACTACAAAGTAAAAAAATAGGTAGACCACACTTCATCAAAATGTAAAATGCTGGTCCTTCAAAGAACACCATCCTGAAGGTGAAAAGTCATCCTACAGAATGAGAGAAGATCTCCACTGGGGTGTGGTCGGTTACCATAAATGGGCTCAGGTTGGGAACTGCCGACAATATCTTCTTGCTTTTTTTTGGCACCTTCTGAAAAGAGGCAGAAAAGACCAGAAATTTTAAACTGATAGATTTTTTAAAATAGGGAACTTGTCTATTCACAAATTTTTTTTTTTTTTTGAGTTGGAGTCTCACTCAGTCAC
>NW_007032234.1:2640-3119 GCF_000164805.1 Carlito syrichta | reverse complement strand
AAGGCCAAATGGCCCAAAGACTAGCCATTTAATGGATATGCAAAAAAGAGTGGCTAATTCCAGACTTATCCAAAAACCCCCCTTCTGAAGTTGATAGTTTACAAGCCTGAAGTTTCTGGAAACCATTTGTCCTTTGAAAAATCTGATTTTGCTGAGTACAACCTTGTAATATTCCAAAGGAAATATGTAATCACTCAACATGATCCCCCTCCCTTACCTAAATGAGAGTCTAAGACCCCACGTCTCCTGTTCTGGGGTGCTCGAGGTTGATTTGGATGCATGAAATTCTCGGGCCGCTGTGCTAGCCAGCGTAACAAAGTGCCACTTCCTATAATAGTCTCGGTGTCATGATCTATTTTTCCTGCTACACTTCCGCCTCAGCCTTCCGAGTAGCTGGAATTGCAGGCATGTGCTACCATGCCGGCTGATTTTTTGATTTATTGCAGAGATGAGGTCTCGCTGCCCAGGCGGGTCTCGAA
>NW_007032234.1:1839-2620 GCF_000164805.1 Carlito syrichta | reverse complement strand
CCATGGGCTCAGGTAATCCACTCACCTCAGCCTCCCAAAGGCGCGGGATTACAGGCTGAGCCACCGAGCCCGGCTTTATCCACAAATTAAAAAAGTAAGATAAATTTTTTTGAGTTGAAATCTCACTCTGTTGCCCACGTTGGAGTGCAGCAGGATGCTCACAGCCACTGCAGCCTGGATCTGCTGGACTCAGGCCATCCTTCCACCACAGCCCTCCAAGTACCTGGAAATTCAGGCATGCACTACCACGCCCAGGTAATTTTTTGAATTACTGTACAGACAAGGTGTCGCCAAGGCCCCCCTGCACTCTTCCAAGCGCTCCTTCCTGCTGCACCTGTCTCTGAAACGCCAGACGAGAATGGCCAGGGAGGAGCCAAGTCCAAGACATGGGAAGGAGGAAACCCACAGGACGGAGAGAATTTGGAGGCGGAATCATCCTTCAGCTTATGTTTCCATTTGAGTCGCATTCTTCAAAACTGAAGACATGCTACTCAAAGACGGTATTTGTTACAGGGAGCAGATTTGAGTTTTGCTATAAAAACATTCAAGCCACAATGCTAAGCGTCGGTCCCCAGGTGAGACGCAGGTAGGGCTGCGAGCGCCGCCCGCACAGGTAAGGCCTTCCGGATGGCGTTCCAGCACATCCAGGAAGAAGGTGCGCGGCGAGGGGACCACCAGGCCACCCGAAAGCGTGGCTGTGGCCCGAAGAGAAGGCCGGCCAGCAACTGACATCCGCACCTGCTGAAAAATGCAGCGCGCACCCGGCGGCAGGGAGGCAGGG
>NW_007032234.1:0-617 GCF_000164805.1 Carlito syrichta | reverse complement strand
GGTTTGCCATGGGCGGCGGGAATCTCCGTGTCGCGGACGCTGACCTCCCGGCCGGATGGGGTGCGGGCGTTGGGGGGCGCTGGGGTCAGGGGGCAGCGGCCGTTAGGCCGTGACCCCTCATGTCTGTGGCGCTGTGGATGCCGGGAGCGGGGCTGTCAGCGAGGCCTCGTGCGCGTGCGCAGGGTGCCCGGCCTCCGGCCTCCAGCCCGCCTCCGCGCGCCCCTGCGCATCCTCCGGGACTCACGGGCGCCCCGCCTGGCTTCCCTGCTGAGCCCTCCGCCCCCTCCTTCTCGTCTTTTCTTCCAGGGCAGGATCGCGAGGCCCCGGGAGGGATGCGTGGATTCGTGGCTGGGGCGCCACTGGGCGCGCGGAAGAGCAAGCCAGGGCTTTTCTGAACTCCGCGGACTTGCGCGCCGAAGACTCGCAGACGTGGATTTCTGCTCCCGCCGGCGGGTTCGCAGCCCCGTTTTGGAAGAGCGGGTGGGTGTAGACGTCGTGGGCAGGAGTCTGCGTCTAGCAGCCCACTGCCTGCTTTTGGGGGGATGAGAAATCCTTCTGTGGCCGTGGCTTCCTTTCTTCCCCAAGGGGTGTCCCAAGCATCTGTCTCTCTCAGGCGT
>NW_007032233.1:0-459 GCF_000164805.1 Carlito syrichta | reverse complement strand
TGGAATGGAATGGTGAGGAATATAATGGAAAGGAGAGGAATGGAATGCAATGGAGTGGAAAGGAGATAAATGGAATAGATAGGAATGGAATGGAAAGGAATTGAATGCAATGTAGAGGAATGGAACGGATTGGAGTAGAATAGAGAAAAGTGGAATGCAATGGAATGGAATGGAGTGGAATGGAATTGAATGAAATGGAGTGGAGAGGAAAGGAATGGAATGGGGAAGAATGAAAAGGAATGAAGAGGAATGGAATGGAGATGAATGCAAAGTAATGGAATGGAATGCAATGGAAGGGAATGGAGAGTAATGGAACGGAGAGGAAAGGAATGGAGAGGAACGGAATGGTATGCAATAAAGTAGAAAAGAATGATATGGAAAGGAATGGAGAGGAAAAAGTAGAATGAAGAGGAATGGAATGGAAAGTAATGAATTTGAACGGAAAGGAATGGAACAGAG
>NW_007032232.1:0-460 GCF_000164805.1 Carlito syrichta | reverse complement strand
TCCAACTCAAAAAAAAAAAAAAAACAAAAAACAAAAAAAGAAACAGCAAGCAGGAAGAATTAGAAGGGTTAGGTGGTCGAAGTATTGAGACATCACTGTGTTGCCTGGGAAAGCTTCCCTGAGAAGGTGAAGTGTGGGGAAAGACCTTGGTGAAGTGAGGAGTGAGTTTTGTGGGTACAGGGGGTAGCGTTTAGAGACAGAGGAACACAATCAGTGCAAAGGTCCTGCAGGGAGTGGAGACCTGGCCAGATTCAGCAACTGCAGGGCAGATAAAGGAGGCAAAGGAGCAAGGGCAGGGAAGTCATACGAAGCTTGAGGCCCCACAGCACAGGCTTACTAGGGCCTCAGAGCCCTGTTAGAGATACTGGCTTTCCCTCTGAACATGATGGGGAGCCACTGGCAAGAATGGAGTAGATGAATGACTCCATCTGAATTAAAGTTTAAAAGAACCCCAATAGCC
>NW_007032231.1:0-736 GCF_000164805.1 Carlito syrichta | reverse complement strand
TGGGTAGCCAGCTGGCTAGCTAATTAATCAGCTAGTTAAGTCAGCTGGCTAGCCAGCTGGCTAGATAGGTAGAGGACTAGTTAAGTCAGTTGGCTCACCAGCTTGATATTGGATAGTTGAATCAGGTGGCTAGCCAGCTGGCTAGCTGGTTAAGTCAACTAGTTATATCAGTTGGCTAGCCAGCTTGCTAGCTAGTTAGCAAGTTTCTTACGTCAGCTGGCTACCCAGCTGGCAAGCTACTTACATCAGCTAGTTAACTCAGCTGGCTACCAGCTGGCTAGTTAGGTAGCTAACAAGTTAATTCAGTTGCTAGCCAGCTGGTTACCTGGTCAAATCAGCTAGTTATGTCAGCTAGCTAGCCAGTAAGCTAGCTGGTAAAGTCAGCTAGTTAAATTAGCTGGCTAACTAGATAATTGGCTAGGTAGCTAGCTAATTAAGCCTGCTAGTTAATTCAACTGGCTAGCTTAATAGTTAAGTCAGCTTGTTGTGCCAGCTGGATAGCCAGCTGGCTAGCTGGTTAAATCTGTGAGTTAAATCAAGTGGCTAGCCAACTGGCTGGCTAGGTAGTTAACTAGCAATGTCAGCTGGCTAGGAGCTGGCTAGCTGGTTGAGTCAGCTTGTTAAGTCATCTGGCTACCCAGCCTGCTAGCTAGGTAGCTTGGTAGTCAAGTCAGCTGGCTAGAGACCTGGCTAGCAAGATAAGTAACGTAATTAAGTCAGCTGGCTAGTCAGCTGG
>NW_007032230.1:0-462 GCF_000164805.1 Carlito syrichta | reverse complement strand
TGGCTATCTAGCTAATTCAGCCAGTTAAGTCAGCTGGTTAGCCAGCTCACTAGCTAAGTGACTGTAAAGTTAAGACGGATTGTTAGTAGGCTGGTCTGGCAGGTGGCTAGATAGTCAGGTAGGTGGCTAGCTTATCAGCTAGCTGGTCAACTTGTGAGTCAGCTAGCTCATTAAGTCAGCTAGATCATCAGCTAGCTAGATCTTAAAGTCAGCTAGCCAGCTAGATAGCCAGCTGGCTAGCTAGTTAAGTAACCTAGTTAAGGCAGATGGCTAGATAGCTGTCTAGCTAGGTAGCTAGCTAGTTATGTCAGCTGTACAGCCAACTTGCTAGCTGTTTAAGTCAGCTAGTTAAGTCAGCTGGCTTGTACGCTGGCTAGCTAGGTAGCGAACTAGTTAAGTCATCTGGCTAGCCAGCTGGCTAGCTATTTATGTCAGCTTGTTAATTCAACTGGCTTTCCAACT
>NW_007032229.1:19663-20122 GCF_000164805.1 Carlito syrichta | reverse complement strand
TCAGTAGGATTGGTATCAGCTCCTCCTTAAATGTCTTATAGAATTCTGCTGGAAAGCCATGTGGTCCAGGGCTTTTTTTTGTAGGTAGTTTCCTTTTTATGTAGTCGATTTCCTTGATTGTTATTGGTCTATTTAGAGTCTCAATTTCTTCTTGTTCCAACCTAGGTAGGCTTTGTGATGTCAGAAAGTCCTCCATTTCCTTAAGGTTTTCAAGTTTGTTTCCATACAAGTGTATGTAGTAGTCTCCAATGATCTTTTGTATTTCTTCAGGGTCAGATGTGAGTTCATCTTTTGTGTTTCTGATTGTGCTTATCTGGGATTTTTCTCATTTCTTCTTGGTCAGTCTAGCTAGGGGACCATTGATCTTGTTTATCCTTTTGAAGAACCAGCTTTTTGTTTCATTGATTTTTTTGTATTATCTTTTTGTCGTCTATGTCCTGAATTTGGGCTTTTATTTTG
>NW_007032229.1:1079-18655 GCF_000164805.1 Carlito syrichta | reverse complement strand
TGTTGATTGATTGAGCCTTTTATCATTATGTAGTGGCCTTCTGTATCTTTTTTGATTTTTGGTAGCTTGAAGGGTATTTTGTCTGAAATTAAGATCACTATTCTTCCTTTCCTTTGTATCCCATTCACCTGGAAGTTTGTTTCCCATCCTCTTACTTTTAGCATGTGGGTGTCCTTTCTAGTGAGGTGAGTCTCTTGAAGGCAATAGATTGTTGCCTGATGATATTTTATCCATTTTGCCATTCTATGTCTTTTAAGTGGTGCATTTAGTCCATTCACACTTAGGCTAATAATTGAAATGCAAGAGTTGATCCCTGTCATAAGGTTCTTACAGAGTTGTTCCTGTTTGTCTGTTGTCTTTGGGTTTTGGAGTTGGCTCATGTGTGTTTTTAATCTTTTGCCTGTACTCTTGTGAAGAATATTGTTGTTCTTTTTTCTTTTTCTTCTGTGTTCAGTACTTTCTTAAGTGTTTCTTGTAAAGGTGGTCTGGTGATAGCGTAGGTTCTTAGGGATTGGATATCTGGAAAAGATTTCAATTCTCCTTCACTAATGAAGCTTAGTTTGGCTGGGTAGGTTATTCTTGGTTGAAATTGTTTATCTTTAGAACTTTGAAGATAGGGCTTCAGGCTCTCCTAGCCTGAAGGGTTTCTGTGGATAAATCTGCTGCTATTCTAATTGGTCTTCCCTGGTAGGTAGTCTGGCCTTTTTCTCTTGCTCCCTTTAGGATTTTTTCTTTTATAGCTACTTTGTTTAGGCAAATTATTATGTGTCTGGAAGTTGGTCTTCTCATTTGTTGTCTTGCAGGCGTTCTCTGAATTGCTTGTGTTTGAATTTTTTCATCCTTGATAAGATGAGGGAAGTTTTCTTGAATAATTTCATGAAATGTTTGTTCCAGTGTGGCCTCTGTTTCTCTCTCTGCCTCTGGAAGCCTAATTATTCTTAGGTTTGGTCTCTTGAAGTGATCATTCATCTCTTGTAGGTTTTTTTTCTGTCTTTTTGAGCATCTTTTCTATGCTTTTGACAGTTTGGGTTAGTTCTGTGTTTTGGTCTTCGAGCTCTGAGATTCTTTCTTCTGCTTGACTAATTCTTCTTTCCGTGCTTATTAGTTTGTTATTTATTTCCATCACAGTATTCTTTACTGCTGTTATTTCTGACATCAGCTCCTTCCTATTTTCCTCTTGTCTCTCCTCAATTTTTTAAATTCTCTCTATTAATGTCTTGATGTCTGGGTTTGTTGCATGTGACCAGTCATTCTGGGGGCTCTTCATTGTTTGTGTTCCAGAATCTGTTTTCTCAGTGTCTGATCTCCCAGAGGTCTGTGTGAGACCTATACTCTTCTTTTGGTTTTTCTTCATTTGTGTGGTTTTTTTTCCCCTCCCTACTTTTTCCTTCCCTCCAAGTCACCGTCTTCTTTAATTCTGTTATTCAAGGGTAGAGAGATTGGTTTTACCTCTGTTTGTTCAATCTCCTATTCTTTATGTATGCCCTCTTGCTTTGTTCAATTCTGGAGTTGCACTGTAGGTTGGTGGTGGTCCTTTTTGCAGTTTTGAGATTTACTTAAGGGAGAGCTGTGATTCAAAATCTATCTGCAGGTCCTGGTATTCGCTGACAGGTGTATGAAAAATCTGAGACCCACTTCCCACTGCCTTGGAATCTGTCCGTGCAGTGGGGCTGTAGATTTACTCCCTGAAATAAAATGTGGTTAGCAGAGAGAAGAGAATGGAGCAGACAGTGGGTTGAAGAGGGGGGTGGAGAGATAGAGGAGTAAGGGGGGAAACAAATGAGTGTACCAACAAATGGAGAGAGGGACCTACACTGAAACAGATAAAAACAATAGACCACAGCTATAGACTAAACAACTCCCATATAAAAAAATAAAACATACAATGATGCTAACATACAAGCTAACCAACCACCTTATTGGTGTGCTGTTCCTCTATACAAAGATACAGTTTACAGAGAGTAGAAAAGGAAGAGGGGTTAAAAAAAAGGAACAATACAGTAGGAATAGAATTTAGTCATTAAACTAACAGAACCAATCAAGCACACTCTGAGACTTTTTGTTTAAGTCCAATGTCCTTTCAGCTCTGATTTCTAGCTTTCTTTTCAAGCTGGTAAATTAGTTCGCAGTTAGGGTCAGTTGCCCCTGGTCTGCTGTGATGGACAGTTCAGATCACCCTCCATTCGCCACTCTGGCCTGTGTATGTTTTCTCAAGCTTTTTTCTCCCGTTTCTGTGTTGTTACCTTGAATCGCCAGCAGGTGGTGCTATCTCAGCTGCCCGCCCCAGAGGGGGTGGGGCCAGATGGGAACGGCAGAGGCTGGAGATGAAAGCCTGCCTCAGGGCACATGCGAGGGGACCCACGGCAAGCAGGACGTCTTGGTCGCAGAAGAAGTGGCAGCAATCCCAGCAGATCTTGCCTGCAGGGGCTTCAAGGACTGAAGTTGTGGATTGCCTCCAGCTTGGGTGGTGCGATGTGTGCCACGGAGGCTGTTGTGGCAGCGGCGGCAGTGGCTGCTGTGTCTATGCTGCAGTGGCTGTCCAGACTGCTGCGATGCCCCAGCGGTGGTAACGGTGGAGCTCCATGTGAAGAGAAGGCTGCGATGTTGGGGTGCGCAGCCCCTGGGGAGAGAGCCAGAGACACACTGCAGTTCTTCTTTGCAGAGGTTTTCATAGACCAGGTTGCCCCGTCGCCATCTTGCCGGAAGTCCCAGGATTGTGCTTTTCATTTGGGTCTCTGCCTGCTTGTTGTTGGTGTATAGGGATGCAACGATCTTTTGCACATTTGTTTTGTACTCTAGACTTTGCCAAAGTCCTTTAACAGTGCAAAGAGATTTTTGGCAGATTCTTTTGGATTTTCAAGGTATAGGATCATATCATCAGCAAAGAGGGATAACTTTACTTCCTCTTTTCCTATTTGGATACCCCTGATTTCCTTCTCTTGTCTAATTGTCCTTGCTAGGACTTCCAACACAATGTTGAAAAAGAGGGGTGAGAGTGGGTAGCCTGTCTTGTTCTAGTTTTCAGGAGAAATGTTTCCAGTTTCTGTCATTTAGCAATATGTTAGCCTTGGTTTATTGTAGATGGTACTTACTATTTTGAGGTATGTTCCTTCTATACCTAGGTGTTTGAGGGTTTTTATAAAGAAGAGATGCTGGATTTTATCAAAAGTTTTTTTCTACATCTAATGATATAATCATGTGATTGTTGCTTTTACATCTGTTGATGTATTTAATTACCTTTATGGGCTTGTGAATGTTGAACCAGACCTGCATCCTGGGGATGAAGCCTACTTGGTCATGGTGGATGATTTTTGAGATGTGTTAGAATCTGATTTCCTAGAATCTTGTTGAGGATTTTTGCATCTATGTTTTAAGGGATATTGGCCTGTAGTTTTCTTTTTTTGTCGGATCTTTACCCGGTTTGGGTATTAGTGTGATGTTAGCTTCATAAAATTATTTGGGGAGAAGTTCATCTTTCTCAATTGCCTAGACTACTTCAGTAGGATTGGATCAGCTTCTCCTTGTACGTTTTGTAGAATTCTGCTGGGAAGCCATCCGGTCCAGGACTTTTTTTTGGTAGGTAGTTTTCGTATGACAGAGTTAATTTCCTGGGTTGTTATTAGTCTAATAGTGTCTCAATGTCTTCTTGTTTCAACCTGGGGAGGTTGTGTGATGTCAGAAAATCCTCCATTTCATTCATGTTATCAATTTTGTCTCCATATTGGTATACATAGTAATCTCTGATAACCTTTTGTATTTCTTCGGAGTCAGTTGTGATTTGATCTTTTGTGTTTCTGATTGTGTTTATTTGTGCTTTTTCTCTCGTTATTTTGGGTAGGGGTCCATCAGCCTTGTTAATTCTTTCAAAGCACCAGCTGTTTGTTTTGTTGAAGTTTTCTATGATATTTTTATCTCTGTGTCCTGAATCTGGGCTCTTATTTTGATGATTTGAATTCTTCTGCTAAAATTTGAATTTTGGTGGTGTTCTCTTTCCAGCTACCTTAGGTGATTTGTTAGACTCTCAACTTATGATTTTTCCATTTTCTTGTTGTGTGCTTGTAGAGATATAAATTCCCCTCTAAGAACTGTTTACATGGCATCCCAGAGATTTTGGTAATATGTTTCTTCATTTTCATTTGTTTCCAGGAATCTTTTAATTTTTGCTTTGATTTCAGTGTTGACTCAGTGCTGTTTAGTGTCCATTTCTTTGTGGTCTTTGAGGAAATTTTATTGGTGTTGATATTTATTTTGATTCCACTGGAATCTGAGAAGGTACATTGCAATATTTCAACCTTAAGGAATTTGTTTATGCTTGATTTATGGCCAAACATGTGATTGTTCTTGGAGTACAGTCCAGGTGGTGATGAGTAGAATGTATATTCTGTTGGGTGGAATAATCTGTAGGTATCTGTAGGTATCTAATATGTCTATTTCATTGAGTGTCAAGTTTAGATTCTGGATCTCCTTGTTGATTTTTTGCCTCGATGATCTATCTAGGGGTGTTAGTGGGGTATTCAATCCCCTGCTATAATAGTGTTAGAGTCAGTAGCTTAGTAGTTGCTTTGTAAATGCTGGTGCTTCTGTGTTTGGTGCATATGTGTTTAGGATGGATTTTTTTTGTTGATGTTGAGTGCTTTTTTAAACGTGAAATGATGTTGAATTTTGTTAAATGTTTTTCTTCATCAGTTGAGATGGCTATGTTATTTTCCCCTTCACTTTGTTAATGTGGTATATTACATTGAGTTTTATATGATGAACCATCCTTGTATTCCAGAAATAAATTCCTTTTGCTCATGATGTATAGTTCTTTCAATATGCTGTTAAATCTGGTTTGATAGTATTTTGTTGATGGTCTGCATTAATAGTCATCAAGGATATTGGTTTGTGGTTTTCTTTTCTTGCATTGTCTTTTTCTGGCTTTGGTATCAGTAATGTTGATCTTATAGAATGAGTTTAGAAGTGTTATCTCCTTTTAAATTTTTTGAAAGAGTCTGAGGATTGGTGCTTACTCTTTTACAAAATGTTTGGTGGACTTCACCAATAAAATCATCTGGTTCTGGGCTTTTTTTTGTTGGGAGGATTATGATTACTGATTCAATCTTCATGCTGGTTATTGTTCTATTCTATTCAGATTTTCTATTTTTTTCATGACTCAGTCTTGGTAGCTTATGCATTTTTAATCATTTGTTAACTTCTTTTAAAAAGATTATTATTATTTTTTGCTGGGTATGGTGGCTCATGCCTGAAATCCCAACACTTTGGGAGGCTGAGGTGAGAGGATTGCCTGAGTCCAGGTGTTTGAGACCAGTCTGGGTGAGACCTTGTCTCTACAATATACTAAAAAAAAATTAGCCGGGCTTGGTGGAACATGCCTGTAGATCCAGCTACTTGGAAGGCTGAAGGATTGCTTGAGTCAAGGAGGCTGAGGTTGTGGTAGCCTCTTGCCACTGCACACCAGTCTGGGCAACAGAGTGAGATGCTTGACTTAAAAACAAACAAGCAAATTATTTTTTTGCGATAAGAAAACTTAAAATGATAACTACTCTCTTAACACATTTTAAAGTGTATCATGCACTATTATTGAACAATACACTATTGTTGACTATAGGTGCAATATCTTATAGCAGTTCTTCAGGTTTTATTTATCTTGTTTGACTGAGACTTTATGCCCATTGACTAGTAACTTCCTATTTTCCCTGTCCTTCACCCACTGGGAACCACCAGTCCACTTTTTGATTTGTCATATAAATGGAATCATATAATACTTGTCTCTCTGTGACTGGCTCATTTCTTATTTCACTGAGCATAGCATCTCCAAAGTTCAGTTATGTTGTTGCATATTGCAGAATTGCACTTGATGCATAAATCTCCTGGATGAAGCTGGGAGTTAGGGGATCTGGTCCTGATCATATGACACAGTGCTGGGGGCAGAGTCTCTGGTGAGAAAGTTTCCTGAATCTCCCTATTAGCTTTGGTGAATCTAATTTCACATTCTCCTTTCACATTTTCTGGGGGTGCAGGAGTATTTTAATTAGTTTTTGATTTCTTACATATGGAATTTGACCATGAATTATTGCTAAATTGGTGTGTTTTTTTTTTGAGGGAAGGAGAATCCAGGGCTTCCTACTCCTCCATGTTGTGACATAACTCCCTAAAATGTGTCCATTTCATTTAGGCTATCCAATTTGTTGGTATACACTTGTTCATAGTATTCTCTTATAATCCTTCTAAGTTCTTTTTAAACATCTTAATTTTTTATTTTAGCAATTTTATTTTGATTATATATAAACTGTACAACATGATGTTTTGACACATCTCTGTACTTAAATAATTACTACTGTCCGTCCAGTCAATTGACCTATTCATCAACTCACATAGTTACCTTTTTTGCCTAAAATCTACTCTCTTAGCAAATTCCAGTATACAATTCAATATTATTAACTATAACTCTCACAGTGTACATTAGATCTCTAGACTTAATTATTCTACATAACTACAACTTTGTACCATTTGACTTATTTCTCCTCATTTCTTCCTCTGTCTACCCCTCCTTCTGGCAACCACCTTTACATTCTCTGTTTCATGCCACATATATGATAAATCATGTAGTATTTTTCACTCTGCATTTGTCTTATTTCACTTAGCTTAATGTCCTCCAGATTCATGTATGTTGTTGCAAATGGCAGGATCTCCTTTTTAAAGACTGTGTAATATATACACACACATATATACATATACACATACTCCTATATTTATATATTTCTTTGTTCAGTCATCTGTTGATGGTAACTTAGGTTATTTCCATATCTTGGCTATTGTGAATAATGCTGCAATGAACATGGGACTGGTGATATCTCTATGAGGTGCTAACTTCATTTCCTTTGGGTAAACACCCAGAAGAATTGTTGGGTCATATGGTAGTTCTACTTTTAATATTTTGAGGAACTCCCATGCTGTCTTTCATAGTGGCTTTACTAATTTACATTCCCAACAACATTGCAAAGGGGTTTACCTTTTTAGATCAATATTATTTATATATCATATATTATTATATGTATTTTTTCTTTTTCTTTATTTTTAGCTCAGGAATACCTTTTTTTTTTTAACACCTTTACTAGCACTTGTTATCTCTTATCTTTTTTGATAATGGCCATCCTAACAGGTGTGAGGTGATAGCTGTTGGTTTTGATTTGCATTTTCCTGTTGATTAGTGATACTGAACACCATTTCATGTACTTATTGGCCATTTTTATGTCTTCTTTAGAGATGTGTTCATTTAGATCTTAACTCATTTTTTGATACAGTTATTCATTTTTTTGTTATGATCTCTTTTTTACAGGTCTTTAATGAACTTTGATTTGATTTTCTTTATGGTATGTTCTTTTGCATGTGGATGTGTAATTTTCCCAACACTATTTATTGAAGAGATTATCTTTTCCCCATTTTGTCTTCTTGGTCCCCTTGTAAAAAATTAGCTGACTATATATGCTTGGGTTTATTTCTGGGATCTCTATTTTGTTTCATTGACCTGTGCGTCTGTGTTTATGTACCATATTTATTTTGATTACTATAGCTTTGTAATATATTTAAAATCCAGTAGTATGATACCTCCAACTTTGTTTTTATTTTTCAGATTTTTTTGGCTATTTGGAATCTTTTGTAATTCTATATACATTTTAGAATTGTTTTTTTCTATTTCTGTGAAAAATGACATTGGACTTTTGACAGAGAATCCATGGACTTTGTATAGTGCTTTGGAGAGTAAGGCCATTTTAAGAGCATTAGTTCCTTCAATCCGTAAACATAAGATATCTTTCCATTTATTGTGTTTTCTTTAATTTCTTTCATCCATGTTTATAGTTTTCAATGTACATATATTTCATTTCCTTAGTTAAATTTATTCTTAAGTATTTTATTCTTTTTGATGTTATCAAACACAGGATTTCAAGCATTTCTTTTTCAGAAAGAAATTATTGGTGTAAATAATCATTTTTATTTCTATAAAATCAGTATCAACTTCCCCTCTTTCATTTTGGATTTTAGTTATTTGAATCTTCTCTCTTTTCTTGTTAGTCAGTTTAGCTAACTTTTTGTCATTTTTTTACTCTTTTTGTTGAAAAGTGGACATTTTGAATAACATTGTAGTATCTCTGGAAATCTGATTCTTTCTTTTTGCTGTGGTTTGTTGTTGCTGCTTGTAGTTTTTGTTTGCTTAGTTACTTTTCATTTTTTTCTTTTAAAGATGTGGAGTACAATTCAGGATTAGGTACATAAGAGGTCATCATGCAAGTGGAGTTTGGGCCTCCCATTGGTCCTCTTTTCATCTGGTTTGGGAAATTATTGATGCTATGTGCCCTCTCTCCCACCTCTGGCTGTATTCCACTATTGCCAATCCCTTTCTCATAGTATTATAATAAATGTTCAGGATACACTTATGAGTGAGAACATGTGGTACTCAGTTCTTTGTTTCTGTGATAGGTCACTGAATATGATAGACTCTAGATCCATTCAAATTGCTGCAAAGTCCCTAATTTTGTCCTTTCTGACTGCATAATATTCCATTATGTACATGTACCATATTTTAAAAAATACAGTCCAGTTTTAATGGGCTGCATGGTTGGCTCCGTGTTTTTGCTATTGTGAATAATAGTGCTACAATAAACATGTGTGTGCGGGTATCTTTTTTGTAGAAAAATTGTTTCTCCAGTTATATTCCCAGAAGGAAGATTTCAGGGTCATATGGAAGGCTGATTTTTAGAACTTTTAAAAGTTGCCACATTGTTTTCCACAGAGGTTGTACTAATTTACACTTCCACCAACAGTGTAGAAGTGTTCTCTTTTCCCTGCTTCCTCTCCAGCATCTTTAGTTTTTTGAGTTATTAAAGATAGCCATCCTGACTGGAATTAGTTGATAGCTCAGTGTGGTTTTGATTTGCATTTCTTTGAGATTAGTGAGGCTAAGCATTTTTTCATGTGTTTTTTGGTTGCTCGTATGTCTTCTTTTGAGGAGTGTTTATTCATATCTCTTGCCCACTTTTTAAACTTCCTCTTTTCCTATTTGGATACAGCTGATTTCCTGGTCTTGCTTGATTGCTCCAGCTAGGACTTCCAACACTATATAGGACAGGAGGGGTGAGTGTGAGCAGCCTTGTCTTGTTTTGGTTTTCAGGGGAAATTCTTGCAATTTCTGTTCATTTAGCAATATATTGACTGTGGGTTTATTGTAGATGTCTCTTACTATTGTGATGTATGCTCCCTCTGTGCCAAGGTATTCAAGGGTTTTTATCAAGAAGGGATGCTGGGTTTTATCAAAAGTTTTTTCTGCATCTAAAGATGTAATAATGTGCTTCTTGTTTTTATATCTGTTGATGTAGTTAATCACATTTATGGTCTTGCAGATGTTGAATCAGCCCTTCATCCTGGGGATGAAGCCTGCTTAGTCATGGTGGTTTTTTTTTGAGATGTGTTGTTGGATCTAATTTGCTAGAAACTTGTTGAGAATTTTTGCATCTGTGTTCATCAAGGCTATTGACCTGTAGTTCTCTTTTTTTTTGTTGGATCTTTACCTGGTTTGGATGTCAGTATGATGTTAGCTTTATAAAATGATTTGGGAGAATTCCGTCTTTCTCAGTTGCCTGGAATACTTTCAATAGGATTAGTATCAGTTCTTGTATATTTTGTAGAATTCTGCTGGAAACCTGTCTAGTTCAGGGCTTTTTTTTTTTTTTTTTTGTAGGTAGTTTTCTTACGATGGAGTTAATTTCCTGGGTTGTTATTGGTCTATTTAAGATCTCGATTTCTTCTTGCTTCAATATTGGAAGGTTGTGTGATGTCAGAAAGTCCTCCATTTCATTTAGGTATTTGAGTTTGTTTCTATGCAGCAGTGCATAGCAATCTCTGATAATCTTTTGTATATCTTCTGAATCAATTGTGATTTGATATTTTGCATTTCTGATTGTGTTTATTTGGGCATTTCCTCTCCTTTTCTTGGTCAATCTGGCTAGAGGTCCATCAATCTTGTTTATCTATTCAAGGAATCAGATTTTTGTTGTGTTGATTTTTTTCCCTATGATATTATTGTCTTCTATGTCCTATATTTGGAATTTTACTCTGGTGATTTGGATTCTTCTGCTGAAGTTAGGGTTTTGGCAGTCTTGTCTTTTCAGTTCCCTTAGAGGATTTGTTAGGCTGTTAACCATGATCTTTCTATTTTCTTGGTGTGTGTGTAGAGCTTAGTACTGTTTTCATGGCATATCTGAGGGTTTTGGTAAGATGTGTCTCTGCTTTCATTTGTTTCTAAGAATGTTTTAATTTCTGTTTTGATTTCTGTGTTGATCCAGCATCTGTTTAGCATCATGCTGTGTAGTGTCCATGTCTTTGTGCATTTTGGGGGGATCTTGTTGGTGATAATATTTATTTTTATTCCTCTGTGGTCTGAGATGGTGCATGGCAGTATTTTGATCTTATGAAATATGTTTATGCTTGATTTATGGCTGAGGATGTTGTCAATCTTGGAGTATGTTACATGTGGTAGTGAGTAGAATATATATTCCATGGTTGCTGGATGGAGTGTTCTATAAATATCTATTAATTCAATTTGGTCAAGCTTCAAGTTGAGGTTTCAGATCTCTTCACTTATTCTTTACCTTGATGATGTATCTAGGGTTGTTAGTGGAGTATTTAAGTCCTCAGTTATGATAGTGTTAGAGCCAATATATTTTTTTAGCTTTTAGTAGTTTTCAGTTTTTAGTTTACTTAGTAGTTTTTAGTTTAGTCTTTAGTTTACTTAGTAGTTTAAAAAATAAAACCTGGTGCTCCAGTGTGGGGTACACATATGTTTAGAATAGATATTTCTTGCTAATGGATTGAACCTTTTTATCATTATGTAGTGTCGTTTTGCACTCTTTTAAATTTTTGATAGCTTGAAGGTTGTTTTAAAATTGTGACTCCTGTCTTTTTTGTTTTCCATTCACTTGAAAGTATGTTTTCCAACCTCTAACTCTGAGTCTGTGGGTTTCCTTTGTAGTGAGGTGTGTCCTGGAGCCAGGATATTGTTGGGTCATGCTTTTTTAAATCCAGTTTGCCATTCTATGTCTTTTCAGTGGTGCATTTAGTCCATTCACATTTAGGCTGATTATTGAGATGTGAGAGTTTATCCCTGTCATAAGGGTCTTATAAAGTTTTTTGTTTGTTGTCTTTTAACTTTGGGGTTGATATATGCATGTGTTTTCAGTCACGATGTATGCTGTGTTGATTCTACACTTTCTTGCATTTTTGTGAAGTGCATGGTCATTCTTTTTTTCCTTTCCTCTGTGCTTAATACTTTCTTAAGCTTCCCTTGTAGAGCTGGTCTGGAAGCAGCATAAACTCTTAGGGACTGGATGTCTGTGAAGGATTTTAATTCTCCATCACGGATAAAGCTTAGCTTAGCTGGGTAGGAAATTCTTGGTTAGAATAGTTTATCTTTAGAAGTTTGAAGATTGGGCACCAGTTCCTTCTAACCTGTAGTGGTTCTGTAAATAAGTCTGACGCTATTCTATTTGGCCTTCCTTGGTAGGTAGTGTGACCTTTCTCTCTTGCTGACTTTAGAATTTTTTCTTTTAGGTCTACCTTTGTAAGTGAATTATTATGTGTCTAGGGGTTGGTTTTCCATTAGATGCCTTGCAGAAGTTCTCTGCATCTCTTGTTTGGATGGTTGTGTTTTTGATGAGATGAGGGAAATTTTCTTGAATGAACACATGGAATGTTTGTTCCAGGATGTTCTCTGACTCCTTCTCTACTTCAAGTATACTTATCAGGTAAAAGTTCAGTCTTTTAACAGAATCACACATCTCTTGGAGGCTTTGTTCTGTCTTTTAAATCTTCCTTTCTATGTTTTTTTTACAGCTTGGATAGTTCCATATTTTGGTCTCTAAGCTCTGAGATTCTTTCTTCTGCATGGTTAATTCTGCTTTCCATGCTTGCCAGTTTACTGTTTATTTCATGGACAGTGTTCTTTATTGCAAACACTTCTACTATCAATTCTTTCATGTTTTCCTCTTGTCTTCCTTGATTCTTGTTCATCCTTTCCAAACATTCCTTGATTTCTGCATTTGTGATCTGAGACCAGTCATTCTAGGTGCTCTTCATTGTTTGCATTCTGAAGTATTCTTGTGCACTATCCTTTTTGAACTTTGTGGGCTACCTTGTTTTTTCATTGATTTCTCTCCATTTGTGATGGATTTTTCTTTTCTCTTTACTTTCTTTGCTCAGTGAGAAAGGGAATACTTTTCACTTCTGTTTGCTCAACCTCCATCTTCCATAGGTAAAACCTCCAGATTTGTTCAAATTTGAAACCCAGTTGGGGGTGGGGGGCTGTCCTGTCCTTTTGCAGTTCTGAGATTCATATAAGGTGTATGGGGGGGAATGCTAAGATTCAAAAGCTGCGTGCAGATCACAATGTTCATTGACTGGGGCGTGGGCCCCCTTGGACCCTCTTCTCACCACCTCACCATATGCCCATGTAATGGGAACATATGTAAACCCCTGAGTACAAAATAACATAAGGAAAAGAAAAGGAACTCAGAAAGAGAGAAGAGAGTAGAAAAGATAATGAAGAGAAAAAAGTAGAGAAGGAAAAACAAGCCAACTGACAAACCAATAAAACAGGAAGAAAAAATATAAAAAAAGGAATAGAAATTCCCAAAATTGACAACATAAAGATACTTTTACACTCATATATATTCCCCATCCATCTGCTGTGTGCTGAGTTCTTCACCTCCAGTTGCACTCTTAGCCTTTTTTGTTTTTTGAGTTAGAGTCTCACTCCATTAACCAGGATAGAGTGTAGTGGCATGCTCATGGTCATCCTAGTGCTGACCTGCTGGGTTCTGGTGATCCTTCCACCTCAGCCTTCCAAGTAGCTGAAACTACAGGCACATGTTACCATACCTGGCTAATTTTTTTAATTTATTGTAGAGACGAGGTCTCACCATGCTGCTCAGGCTGGTCATGAACCCATGGTCTCAAGCAGTCCTCTCACCTTGGCCTCCCAAAGTACTGGGATTATAGGCTTGAGCCATTGTGCCCAGCCTTGTAGTCTTTTGAATGGTCCAGTGTGGATGATGGGGAAACTGAGTCTCCACACTGGGCCCGTCCCTCTAGGGATAATGTACCTGGAGTATCCTCTCTGGGCTAACAGTGATAAACCTCAGAGAGATGCTGAATTCACCCCTCAGTCTCAGGGGGTAGTTCTGCTGTTCAAGTGTTCAAGGAGCCTGTCTCTGCCTGAATTCCAGAACAGAGGTGGTGGTGACACCACTGCATTTTCTCCTCTGCTGGTTCTCAGCTACTGATCCTTCTGTTGTATTTCCCTCATGGTCCCCACTGCCAGTGTCCAATCTGGTGCCAGAGGCTGTGGTGGTGGGCAGCACCATGCAGTGGCTGTTCCCTGCTGCTTTCATCTGGGCAGGGTGCCAAAGATGGTGCCTGCCTCTTGGCTGCACATTGCACTGGGATCTGACTAGCAGGGTACAGGGCAGCTACCTCAGCAGGAGACCTCAGGCCACTCACATGTCCCATGTCCCCATTCACACACCCACTTGTACACATAATTGTACACATATTCATCCTTATACATAGTTATATTGAGTCTCACACTCTGACTGACTCTGTTACCATCTTGGAATCCTTCCTCTTTTTTTTTTTTGAGTTGGAGTTTTACTCTGTCACCCAGGCTGGAGTACAGTGGCACTCTCATGGCCACTGTACCCTCAGACTCCTGAGTTCAGGCAATTCTTCCACTTCAGCCTTCCAAAGTAGCTGGAACTAGTCATGCACCACCACACCCAGCTAAGTTTTGATTTACTTTAGAGACCAGGTCTCGCCAAGTTGCTCAGGGTGGTTTCAAACCCCTGGGCTCAGGTAGTCCTCTTGGCACCACCTCCCAAAGTGCTGGGATTTTTATTTATATATTTTGGATTGGAGACCTCTCTCTGTCACCTAGGCTAGAGTACAGTGACAGGATCCTGGCTCACCACAACCTCAAACTCCTAGGCTCAAATGGTCCTCCCACCTCTGTTCCTCAGAGTAGCTGGGACTACAGGCATGCACCACCATGTCCAGCTAATGTTTAGTTACTTCTCTGAACTAATTTTTAAGGTGTGTATTCTCTGTAGTATGTGGTCACTGAAGTCTGTTCTATTAACTTAATGGTGAGTGAATTATTTGATAGGGATTTCTTTAGTTGCCTAGAACAACAAAATTTAGTTTTTGCAGAATTTTTCCATGTGTTTTGGGACAAATCTACAGTATTCAATCAGGCAGTTAACACTTCTGTTTTGAAGTCAGGTAAGGTAAAAGGCTTGGATATTTTCAGGTTTTTCTAGAGTACATACACAGTCCTGAACATATCTGTGAACTTCTAGATCGAATTGATATATTGGAACTTTTCAAAGCCAATATTCCCCACTGCATCACATCCAGCCTTTTCCTACAAGCTTTTTGATTAATCTATTACTTACCCTGACTGTTATTCATTGTCTCAGGCAAGAGTGACTAAATCAACTCCCTGTACAGATACTCCTCAACTTACAATGGGTTTATGCCTTGAAAGACACATTGTAAGTTCAAAATATCATATCAAAATGCATTTAATGCACCTAACCTACCAAACATTATAGCTTAGCCTAGCCTATAATAAATATGTTTAAAACAGTTCAGTTAGCTTACAACTGGGCAGAATCATCTAACATATAGCCTATTATACAATAAAGTGCTGAATATCTCATAATTTATTGAATATTGTACTGAAACTGAAAAACAGCATGATTGTACAGGAAATCAAAGTATGACTTCTGTGGAGTGCATATTGCTTTTGCATCATTGGAAAGTTGAAAAATTCTGTCAAAGCATCTTAAGTTGGGGCCCATCTATAAATGTTTTCAACCAATGATTCCGGTAGTGTCTTTCGTCTTGAGTGAGTTCCAAATTAGGTGAGGTAAAGACAAACTTATTGAACTAGACTACCAGGAAGCCATTAGATAGGTTAAAACTAAAAAAAAAAAAAAATTACAATTCCTTGTGAATGAACCCTGCAGTGTTCTTTCTGGCACCAGAAATGTGTGTTATTTTCACAGCTACCACAAAGCTGGATAGCAGGGGAGGGTATTACAGTAAACTGACTTCACCAATCTCAGTGTTCTTATTAACATCCAACCTTTTTTTCTAGAATAAGCACTTCCTACATTGTTGTAAGCTTTTGGTTAGTTTTCATAGTTCTAATTTCCCCCCCAGTTTTTTCATTGCTTTTATGAAGGGGCAGATTTTGGAGTTCCTTACTTGCCATTTTTGCTGACATCCAGGAGTGTTTATTTTTAAATCAGTAAATTATTTTTTCTGTACAGAATTGGAAATTAGATTGAGAAAACCTATAATTATAACATCTACATTTGATGAAATGTTCAAAATAATTATAATTGAAGACAAATTATTTGATGAATTTTGGCTTATAAAAATATTTTGTGAAGAAAATTACCCTGGTGGTGTGAAAAGGACAAGGCTTATAATAATATTTGTCTGAAACCTTTACACATTTCAAAAGGAACAATTTAGAGTTGACAATATATTTTTTTTTAGAAAAAATTTTCTCTGGGTTTACTCAGTAGAGCAGCACATATCGAGAGCACATTTTATTAATAAAAGTTTTCTTCTACAGAGAGGAATTAATTAAAGGTGTTAGAAATTTCAAATATAATTTCAACTGTATAATTCAACTTTAAAAAGATTGTAGGTATTTTAAATGAAAATATTGCCATAGTATAACCATATTAGGAAAAAATTTTTTTTTTTTAATTCTGTTTATCTTTTTTTTTTTGAGTGGGAATCTCACTCTGTTGCTGAGGATGGTGTGCGGTGGCATGCTCACGGTCATCACAGCCTTGAACTGCTGGACTCAGGCAATCCTTCCTCCTTAGCCTTCCACTTTTAAAAAATTTTATTTTTCTGTTTTCTTTTTTTTCTTGATGCTCTGTCTAGAATTGTGAGTGGGATATTAAAGTCCCTTCTTTTTCTTTTTATTGTAAAGATGTGGGGTACAATTCAGGGTTAGGTATACAAACGTTGATTGTGCAGGTATCCTTGTTGATGAGGTATGCCCCTCCCTCCCCTAACAGTTTCCCTCTACTGCCAATAGCAACACCCCCCACAGTTTCCCACTACTGCCAATTCCTTTCTTATAGTATTGTAATTGTTCAAGGTTTGCTTGTGAGTGAGAACATATGGTACTCTGTTCTTTGTTTCTGTGATAGATCACTGAGTGTGATCGACTCCAAATCCATCCAAGTTGCTACGAGTCCATATGTTTGTTTTTAGTTATGACTGCATAATATTCCATTGTATATATGTACCACATTTTTTTTTTAATCCAGTCTAGCTTCGATGGGCAGCATGGTTGGTTCCATGTTTTTACTATTGTGAATAGAGATGCAACAAACATACATGTACAGGTATCTTTTTTGTAGAATGATTTGAGTTCCTCAGGGATATTCCTAATAGGGGAATTTCTGGGTCATATGGAAGGTCAGTTTCTAGTTCTTTCAGAAATTTTAACACTGTCTTCCAGAGAAGTTGCACTAGTTTGCATTCCCACTAGCAGTGTAGAAGTATTTCTTTTTCTCCGCATCCTCACCAGCATCTGTTGTTTGTTTTACTAATGATGGCCATTTTTACTGGTGTTAGGTGGTATCTCAACATGGTTTTGCTTTGTGTTGCTTTAATGATGAATAAGGCTGAGCACTTTTTCTTGTGTCTGTTGGTTGTCCATATATCTTCTTTTGAGAAGTATTTATTCATGTCTTTTGCCCACTTTTTAATGGGGCTGCTTGTTTTTTTCCTTTCAGCCGGTTTGAGCTCCTTGTAGATCCTAGATATTAGATCTTTATCAGATATATAATTGACAAATATTTTTTCCCATTCTGTGGTCTGTCTTCCTGCTCTCTTGATGGTTTCTTTTGCTTTCAGAGGCTCATAAGTTTGATGAGGTCCCACTTGTCTATGTTGTTTCTTAAGCCATTTAGGGTTCTGAATAGGAATTGGCTGCCAGTTTCAATTTCCATAGGGTTTCTCCTGAATTTTCTTTTTTCTTTTTTTTTTGAGTTGGAGTCTCACTCTGTCGCCCAGACTGGAGTGCAGTGGCCACTCCCGGCCACCGCAGCCTCGACCTGCTGGGCTTGGGCGATCCTTCCACCTCAGCCTTCCGAGTAGCCGGAATTACAGGCGCACGCTACCATGCCTGGATGATTTTTTGAATTGTTGTAGAGATGTGATCTTGCTGCCCAGGCGGATCTCGAACCTGTAGGCTCAGGCAATCCACTCACCTCAGCCTCCCAAAGACACAGGATTACAGGCTGAGCCAGCGAGCCCAGCTTGAATTTTCTAAGATTCTTATAGTTTGAGGGTTTACCTTTAGGTCTTTGATCCATTTAGAGTTAATTTTTGTGTATGGTAATAGGTAGGAGTCCTGTTTCAATCTTCTGCAAGTGGTTAGTCAGTTTTCCCAGCACCATTTACTGAATAGGTTCTCCTCTCCCCAGTGGTTG